>NC_142011.1:179178541-179388590 GCF_049901735.1 Notechis scutatus | reverse complement strand
GCGGGAGGAGCAAGTGCCGCCCCGCCCCGCTGCCCAGAAGGAGGCGCCACAGTCCACCCCACCACCTTCTCCCCCCACTCCCCGGGCCATTACGCGGCTCGGGGCTGGCTGGGCGGCGGCCCCACCAGAGACCCTCCCGCTCCACCCCACCCCACCTCCAGATTGGCCTCCGCGCGCCCGAGCCGGGCGGAGGGTGGGTGGGTGGGTGGGAGGAGGAGGAGGAAGAGAGACTTCGGCTGGGCTTGAAGGGGCTTCGCAAGTTGCGGAGCTCCGCCCCCGTCGCTCTTGCACCGAGTGACAATGTATTTACCGGCGTATAAGGCGACCCCCACTTGGAGGCATGTTTTTTAGGGCAAAAAGTCGTCTTATACGCCAGCAAATACAGTATGTCCTGTTTGAGTCCATACTAATTTAATTTTCCTGTACCATTCAGGAATTCATAGGAGAGGAAATGAAGCTATGCATTTTCTTCAATCAAATTTAGTTAAAACTAATACTATATTACCTATATAATAAATTAATCTGATACACAATGAAGAAATATCATAATTTCAAGAAAAGCTTTCCAGAAATCATTTCTTTTCTCCCACCCCCTTAATTTTATTCATTTGCATTTTGCATTATATAAATCTATGAAGAATGATGTTAATTTTAATATGTGTCTTTGGAACAATGGGAACAAGATCATACAAAATTTAGTGCCTAAGACAGTATATATTTTATCTTTGTTTTCTTTGTTTTCCATGTCTTTTTCTGAATTAGCCAGCAAACAAAATGTAGAAATATGCTTGGTCATCTTTTGAACTTCAGTAACTAAAAACATTATTAAGATACTTACAATAGACTGTTTTGCCTAAGAATCTTTTGCTTCCCTGTCTTCTTTTCTCCGCTGCCTTCCTTTCCAAGAATCTAATTTGCACATCTCTCCCTTGACCATTCTATAATGGAAAAGTTTGTTTGTTCATCCACTTATGTGGTTGAGTACATAAATACTTTATCAAGTACATCCCAGGCAATTATAAACCAGTCCTGTAGGGAGTGTGGATATACTTCATGTTAAAAATTCTGTCTAAACATTCATTTTTAATTATGCCAGATAGATATATTTTTTCCTACAAGTTCTGTTGAAAGAGAATTAACTTTAAAAATTATTTTAAAGGACAAGTACCTTTAGAGAAATTTGTATCTGTGGAACATGGTATTCTTTTACTCAATCAACTGCAAGGTGACAAGTTTATGGATGTGATTGTCTTATCTTTTATCCTGTGATCACCACTCCAGTAGCTTTCAGCCTCCTTGGCTTTTCATGCTCCAGATAAATCCTAGCTAAAAGATCAAAAAGGTATTTTTCCCAATAGTATTTGCTTGTGGGTCTGGGTTAGGGTGAAAATGGTACTCTTCAAAAATTTCTCTTTTCCTCTGGAGAAATTTGCAGGCATTGCCTCTGACCACACACTGGATGGAGAATTATGATGCATTATTTCAGATGGTAATGTTAACAACCTAGCATTAAGATGTACGTGTCAACTGGGTTTTTAACATTACAGTCTGAAATAATGCATCAAAATTATCCATCCAATGTGTGGATAGAGGCAATGTCTAAAAATCTGTCCTGAAGAAATTTAATTCTCCAGTAATTTTTCTAGTAAAACGGCTGGGCAATTTTTCTAGTAAAACAGCTGATCTCCCAAACAATTTGTGATGTGATAACTTGCAATATTGTTCAAGTGCAGCTGTCTCTGCATTCAGAGTTAAATCCTTATTTTCAGGAAAAGTGACTCAACTGATATGACTGAGCGCATTAACCTTGTATTGTATTATTCTTACTCTCTATTGAACCTTTTTTCATGACCGTGTATCTACATGGTTATAACAGAAATTATGTCAACAATTATTTATTCTACTTTAAAATGTTTTTTTAAACTATTGTTCCATGTTAGTTTACATACTTTATCTACATAGAGTTGCTTAAAATATGCCTCTGCCATGCATTGTACTATAATTTGGGGGGAAAACTCACATCTTATTTTAAGTCACCAGCTGCTTTCTAAATACTGGCCATAAAATGGCATATTGGTAATTGCCATTAGACCCTGAAAAAGGTGGTGCATGAGTAATATTTATAGAAATGGAACAGAATCCTTTATATAACATGGAAAATGTTCTTCTAGAATCAGAAATTCAAATAGCTATTCAGTGCCAACTCTGCATGCAGCTAAATATTTCAGCATTTAATAATAATAGAGAATGCATTGCAGCTTAGACATTTTTAAACATAACAGAATGTACACTATTAAATGCAATTTCTTCTTGTCTATAAGGCATAAAACAAAGAACTTTACAGTAAAGCAAATATGCTTAAATGTTCTTAATTATTGCACACAAAATTCCCAAGATAGAGAATGAAGTACTATCTGTAAATTATGCAGAAATTGGCCATATATAATAATTTTCCTGTTTGGTATGCATGAAATAAACCTGAGTACTATCTATAGCAAGCTTAAATAATTTTTGTTTTAATGAGACAAAATAAACAATGTTTCAATGTTTTTCCTGTCTTAAGCAAAAATATTATAATGTGTGTATAATCTTTTATGGTTGAGGCTGTAATTTGTCCTCATCCAATTGCCCTAAGTGGGAGAAACTATTCTCATTTTGCAGCATTATAGTGTATTAAACAGATAAATAGGAGTTTTAAGCCTCTGCAAAGCTGAAGATAACAATGTTACCCTCAAAGTATACCATAATTCATTTCCTTTTAAGGTCTTTGAATGAAAAAATGTCTGCAATACATGAGTTTATGGGTTATAGGTGACATTGTCTATGGAGTTTCTCAACATCCAGGTCATGGTTGTCTGAAAGGTGCTTTTTCAAGAGGCAACTGGAGTTTCTTGTTTTTCTTTGAAGATGTTTTGCCTCTCATCCAAGAAACTTCTTCACTTCTGACTGGATGGTGATCTTGGATGAGAAGTTAAATGTCTTCAAAGAAAAACAAGAAACTCCAGTTGCCTCTTGAAAAAGCACCTTTGGGATATAGGCGGCACTATTTCATATATTAGTGACTGTGGTACCTTTTATGTTCTATGTTTTTTAATGAAAAAAACTAAGATTTTAATGTTGTAAACATATTTTAGTGCCTACAACTACAATTAACATGCCAACTTTTGCTAACTGCACCCTGAAATTCAAAGACTACAGGAAAGGACAGTTAGGAATTCCTGGCCATTGTTTTCTACACCCAAGCTTGCCAATAGTTTCATCTTACAAAAGATCACATCTTTTGTAACAATGAATGAAGAATTTTAAGGACTTTCTCCAGTCACATCATTTCTCTTCATTGGGCTGATCCCCACTTCTATCCACTTCCAGGATTCTTTCTTTATCTGGACAAGCTGTTGCATTTTGACATCTCAAAACCTACCTCATTGTAGGTGTTATTCTGGGCAAGCCCCAGTATCACAAGCAGGGTTATGTAATCTTCTATCAGGCCTTACAAGATCTTTTTTTTAAAAAAAAGACTGTATTCAAAAATATTTAGTTGCAAGGGCCACTTTTTTTAAAAAAAAAATCTTAATTTAAATGAATGGTCATCCTTAGGAATTTGCCCACAAAAACAAACAGGGGCTTAAAGATTCATACATAGAGTAGTTTGAAAATCTACTTATGTACTATTAAAACTGCCATTGTGTTTATATTTTTCTGTTTGAACCCTCAAATTACCTGTGGTGCATTGTACCACAACAATTTTTGAGTCAAGGTACCTAAAATCCACTAAGTTAGACAATAATTGAAAAATCCAGGACCCTCCTATGAAACTGAAATGCCCACATTGTTCAGACAGTTTTATTTACAATGTTGTGGCTGTTGCAACTACTCCATGGTCAAGTAATCATGATCTCTAATGCTCATGTTTAGTGAGTTACAATGGCACTGAAAAAAACAATGACATTTTTCACACTTATGAACACTGCAGCATCCCAATGGTTACATGAGCAATATTTGGATTCTTGGTAAATGGCATGTTTATGATGGCTGCAGTGTCTTGGGGTCATATAAGCCCCTTTTTGACTCTCTTGCAAGCAAAGTTAAAAGGAAAGCCAGATTCACTTAACTGTGTTACTAACTTAACTGCAGTGAGTCACTTAACAACTGTGGCAAGAAGGGTCATAAAATGGAACAAAACCCAGTTAGCTGTCTTGCTTAGCAATGGAAAGTTTGGGCTCAGTTGTGCTTGTAAATTGAGAACTACCTGAAGTATGGTAGCAACTGCCAGGCAGAAATCAAATTAGGATTATAGAAATGTATAAATCGTTTTGCCAAAAGCCTCTCTTATACAAAAAGACAAAATAGATATCATTACCAAGGAGGAATTGAACATACTGCTAGTTAATTTGTTTTTCTTTGAGACTAAGATAAATCAGATTGCATATTTGATTTCTCATTTACCATTACAACAACACCATGACTTTCGGCCAATGCAACTGCAACCCATCAGACTGAAAAATTAGCTAGACAAGGCGAAGTAAAGTCACTGGGCAATCCAAAATGTTTACCGCATGAAATAGACAAGCAAATACTATTATCTTCCTCCCCAGTTCTGCTGCATTAAGGCAGTTTAGTTATTTGAGTTCTTGGGGGGGAAAACAAATATCACAAGAGTCCACAAACAGCCATCACTCCCCTAGTAAAAATACAATAACAATAAACCAAATATCTGTTGCTCTTTCAGAAAATCTAAAAACGTATTGTTACAACACTCTCCCTAAAGATAGGATAGAATCAAAACATATGACAATCTCAGAACAGATCTGGGCAAGGAAGGAAACCTTCTTAGTGACCTAAACCATCCACCTAAAACTAAAAAGGAAAAGGAGTCTTAATCTGCAAAGAGGGGGATTTGTTTTGCACCCCTAAGGTTTTTTAATACCTTAGTGAATAATTTATTTTATTTTATGGGGCACTGAATTGGCAGGCAAAAAAATTCTACTCTTACAGTCTGCCAGCCAGGCCCTCATGCCAGATGACAATCTGCCAGCTCAGACGTTTGAAACAAACGTTTGAAGAATCTCCTTGAGAGAGCTGCTTCCTTGAGCACGTAACAGAAGAAATTCGCAGACTCCAGCCATCTCTTTGCAGGTGGAAGAGTTTTTGCTCTTGTGAAAGCAGACATCAGACCACATGGCGAAAAGGAACAAAAAGGTGTGTGCCAAGGGAGGGATTGGCGAGCAGAAGTAAAAAGCGAAGATCTCCATCCAAAAGCTTCTTAAAATGGAATTTCTAGCTAACAATCAAAGAGGAAATTTGGTTCGAGGCCAGCCTTTTCTCTAGAGAAGAAGGGAAAAGAAAAGAACACTAAGTACTACATTAGACTTCAAAGATTGAAGTGTTATTTGTGTTCCTCTTTCTTATTTGTGGTACTGATGCTTTAGACTGCTCTGTAAGCTGTGTGTTTTTGTAACTCATGTAACAGCAAAATTTTAAATTAAGGTTAGACCAACGTCATATTGTTATTGTGTTTGCCAAGCACATGCATGCATGCATACATACATACATACATACATACATACATACATACATACATACAATTTATTATCCCCCCGGTCTGCCTGTTCTTTTTAGAAAAATAAATTTTGAATCTATTTATCTCTGGTGAAATCACTCTATCAAAAGGAGGAATGTCTGATCTCCCCAATTACAGTCTTCAGTTCACAGGGTCAAGAGGTGGTTACATGATTTATTTCAGTTATTCTCATTTTCCCCCCATTTAAATTGCCCCAAAATGACCTAGGACATGGTAACCCAACATTTCTCATATGCTGGAATTAGAGGTGGGACACTGGATGGGTGTGAAAGGGTAATCTTGCACTTTATGAGAGTTCATAAATGATGGAAATATTGCAGTATAAGTTGAAGAATAGATAAAAATGGAGTCTGAAGAGAGAACAGGCAGAGAAGCATCAATCTCTTCACCAAAGAACAAGATGCCCATTATTACAACAATATAACAAAGCAGGAAAAAAGTTTTCCTCCTTTCTCCTCTAAGTCAGGAAAGAGAGGTGGAATCTTAACCATCCAGGCACAGAAGAGGGAAGATGGTATGGGAGGTGCAGATATGCTATCAATCATGCATGCCAACAAAAATCATTATTAAAGCTGAAAATAAAAAGGCCAAAACCACCAAACACAAACAACTGTTGTACTGTTAGCACTTGAAGGGACTGTAATTTAATGTTATATGAAATTTAAAAATAAAATAAGATTTTTCTAATTTTTGATTCCACAACTGAGATATTTAAATACTAAATATGTGGAATGAAGATTTGGTATATCCTATTTGGCAAATCAGTGAATCCAGGCTTTAAGACTGAAATGAATTCTTCAGAAATTATTATTTCCTGTTTATTGGCCCATTCAAAGTATATTTTAAAAGGCACTGACATTATATTTAACAGACAACACATTTAATGTTGGCATTGTAAACAATTTGACAATTATCTCGCATGATCTTGTCCAGTGATAGCTTCATTTAGGTTTGGAATTCTTGCATGTATCAGTGAAATCAGTAAAATTTTGTGAAGAAATATCATAGCTAAGCTTTGAAATGTGATATTAAACTATATTCCTCCACATTTAATTTGTTATCTCATGAACAGCTTTGACTGTACCAAGACCAAGGACACAGCAACTTGACCTAACTGGAAAAAAAACGTTCTCTAGTGATTTTAACAAATGGATCCAATATAACAATTTTTTATCATTTTTTTAACTTTTCAAACTTTTCCATGAATATATGATATTATTATATGATTCTTTTTACCACTGTCAATTCTTCTTCTTTTGTCACGTATAGTTTATTTTGATCACTAGAATGAGTTTAGGTTTCCTTTCTCCACTGTATAATCACTTTCTTCTTGTTGGTGGTCATGTGGATTTTTGTCTTTTACTGGTAACAATGAAAAAGGGAAAGAAAAATTGTCATTCAACCATGCAATGGTTGAAAAAAACTCCCAGTTTTCAACTGCAGTGAGAATATGGAGGGACTGCAGTCTCACATTGACAAAAGGCAATGAACTACAGTATTCTAAATTGTTTTATCCAAATATACAATAAAGATCCTTTTTTAGTCCTGCTGCATTGTGAGTCTGGGAACCTTCTGCCAATTTTAAACCAGGTTGCCAGGCAAAAGATACCAAGGAGAATTTATGGATCTAGATCACAGAGCCCATGCCTGGCAGCATCATTAATTTTCAGCTAAAAGGGAATTTGAATGGAAAGAACTAAACTGAGCTGAGGCACTGCTTTTGACTAGAAAAGCCAAAGCCATCCATTAGCAGAAATGATAGATCAAAAGATATAATCAAGTATCTCTTAGAGAACTTACCCCCTGGTTCATTCTTAGAAAGCATTCTAAAGTAAATCCATTATTAAAAAAAACACATAAAATGTGGAAGTTCCCCTGAAAGAACTATGCTTTAAAGACTCAGCCAAGAGTCAATGACTATTTACTGCATGGAATAAGCGCTATTATACAAAACAAAAGCACCACTGTGGTGAGAAACTAGCTATATTGTGTTATGTAATATTTTTCTTCTTCAAGTGTCTATAAAGAGCAATGCACTGCAGGAGCAGGTTGGTCTGACAATAAAAATATTACTGGAAAAGCAGGTATAATCTTTCTTACAAAACAATGCAGAAAATCTATATAAAGTGACTATTTTTGTTTCTTTGGGGTATTTCTTTTTATAGACCATTTATATGCATTGATATTAAATATTAATATTGAATACATAACAAAAAGGTGAAGAAGAACTTGTGGTTACTGTGATCAGTCCCAATGCTGACATCCAACCTAAAAATTTTCTAAATGGCTTATCACTCTATACAGCATTTTTATCATCCATTCATATGATGATATGTGATATATGTTTGTGTATACTAGACCCATTTTCCAAACAACAAGTTTGAGTAGTACAATGTGAAATCAAGTCAGATGCTCTCACTTGTACAATAGCAAAACTTGGAAGCTGGAATGCAATCCATAGAATCACAAGACAGGGTCACAGCTAGACATGGCTGAGGGTCACAAAGAATGCATTGAGAAAGGTTTGATGGGTATCATAGACTCATAGAACAAAGATTTGATGGAACATATCATAGAAATCATTTAGCTAACCCTTGTCCACTTCAGGAATCCACTTCTATAACATCCCTGATTGATCATCCAGATGGTTGACAATATTTCTAGTGTCCTTTGTTTATTCCATTTGTTTATTCAAACCATCCATAGTTGCTACCATTACAAAATGTTCTAATGTCTGACAATAATCTGCTTTGTAATTGAAACCTATTTTTTAAATCCTCTCTTCTGGAACAAATCTGAATAATTCTGCCCTATTTTCTATTATATGATAGCTTCTTCAGATACTTGAAGACAGCAATCATATTTTTACAAGTTTCTTTTCTCAAAATTATATACATCCTAAACCATTCCTCATCATTTTTTCCTTCCAGGTCCTTAATATTTCCCTTCTGGACATATTCCAAGTTGTCAATGTCCTTCATAAATGTGGTGGTTGGAACTGAATGCAGCATTCTAAGTATGGTCTGATCAATGGAGAATATGGAATAATAGATCTTCATTTAAATTCTATGCATATGTTAATGCAACCTACAATTAAATTTGCTTTTTTGCAGCTGCATCACTCTGTTGACTCATGAGTGAACCCTAGAAACCTAGTTGAGGTTTTCTTTTTTGTTTGGGTTGCATGAATTGTTATTTAGAAGAGTTTCCTTCCTTCCCACATCCTATTCATGTATTTACTTTTTACCCAACCAAATATATTTGTCCCTACTGCATTTCATCTTACTGAATTCAGCTCATTATTGAAGTTTTCCTCTTATCTGTCATTAAGTCATTTGCAAATATGTTGAAAAACATAGGGCCTAGAAGGTAACCCTGCAGACATCAAGAAATATTTCCCTCCAGCTAGACACAGAATCAGTGATGTACACTCAATAGGTGAAATAATTCAGTCAAACCTGTATCTATTTAATAATAGCACAATCCAGCCCACATTTTGTCAACTTCTTCTCTAAGTCTTCATGAAAAATCAAATACACTATGTCCAGCACTTTCTAACATCAAAATCAAATGTTATCAAATGTGCAGCCCATTTTCATGGTCATCTAAATTGGTCATGTCTTTTTTTTTAAAAAAAAATCTGCTTTTGCATCATGTATTTTTAATAAAACTATGCTTTTGCTTTCCAAGCACAGACTTCGTTTAGGAATGCTTATAAATCATCTGTATAATAATCTCTTCCAGTGATTTGCTGTAACCCAAGTTTTCTTTTTCTCTTTTCCTTTTGAAAAATAACATTTGCCCTTCTCCAATCCTCTCTGGCACTAAGTCTGCTCTCCATGATTTCTTAAAAAACACAGAAGGATCTCTAGGGTAACAGTAGTATTAGGAACTGGGAAAGTTCACAAGTTGCATTCTTTTTCTCAACAAGAAAACTATTGTTTCACTGTGCCTGTAGCCATTTATGTCTCTAAGTTGGCTGGAACAACTAGGCATGTGCTAAGAACGATTAAACAGAAAGTAGGTTAGTTTGAACTAAACATGGATTGTACCAGCTTTTTCTCATCATATTCATAATATAGCTCTAAAGCTTGCCTATATGATTTGTCTGATTTCATACTTACCACTTCATTATTATGGTTAGTTTCACAGGGGGACAAGAATATTAGTATTTAATTATATCCTTCAAGAACTGAAAGGCTCATTGTTTCCAAACTCTCCTCATTTAAAGATGAAAGATAACGAAGGCAATTGCTGAGATTGACAAGCTACTCTTTGTCTCCATATCACATTTTTTACTTTTTAAATAAAAATAGGTCGCTTGTTCACGATTTTAGAACTCCACTATAAGTAGACTGAAAACAAACATAAAAGATGCATAACTCCCAATGCATGGTTACATCTTCCATAGTTCTACGTAAAATTCTATTAATAAGGCATGAGAATTTTGCAATAAAAGCCTTGTCTGAAAGCAACTTTGCAGCCCTCAAGATAAATTCATTCTGAGATTTCTTTTTGTAGATCATATCCTTTAGATTACAAGCCTGCTTGCTAGTAGAGACAGTCTTACAACTGATGTCTGCAAGCTATACTACTTGCAGGGTTATACAGCAGGGTACAATTCTTAAACCAAATTTAACTTTAATTTGTGATTCATAAAGAATATATTATTTGATTACATGCTTGGCACTATCCCGTAATAGATTTGCAGTTTAGATTTTTTTTAAAAAGTTACACAAAAAACTTCAGCTTCTGACACAGTGATTAAAAATTCCAGACAGTATCAATCTTAAAAATTTTAGTCAGGCTTCTCTGTAGTGGAAGAGACAGACTCAATGGCAGTACAAATGCCCCATTCTTGGTATACTTAGACAGAATTGACAAAAACAAGCTTATCTGAAACTCTTGGAGATTATCTCCAGCTTTTATGGAAAAATTCCCAATATTTCTGACTTTAGGCCAGTTTTTTAACCTTTTAACAAATGTTAAGTGATATATACTCTGTGTGTGTGTGTGTGTGTGTGTGTGTTGTGTTAATTCTGAGTGATAGATATATGACAGATGATAAATAGACAAACAGATAAACATATTGAAGTAGCTCCACATTCCTCCCTGAAGCAAATAGTGTACACTGAGTTGCTCAACAGTGAGATGGATGGTATATAAATTTAAGAAATTAATAGAGCTGTTCCAATTTTATCTCCAAAGTCAGCTAGGAAATGATGACTGTCACCCAATTCTTTTCTAAAGCTGAGTGCAGACCTGGATTTATCCAGCACCATAATGATCACATACCTTATCTGTTAAGAATTCTCCTATGTACCAAAGATATTTAAGTTGATTTAATCAGCAGAAGCTCATATCTGATTTGAAAGATGAAAATCTCAGCTACCATCAAAACAATAGTAGTTATGGTTTTGTAGATATCGTCCCATATAAATCCTATATGATCTGTTAGTTCTGTGGAAAAGTCTCCATATTCAAAGACAAGCACATTCAGGTTCGACCAGAAAAAAATTATCTCTAAAACCTTAATGAAATTCTGAATGACAGGCATGTTTCACACATCATGGTTCGTTTAGTTTATCAGACTGTAAATTTTAAAGTGTGGTTCTCAGTTTACTGTGATATGTAAACAAAGCCAGTTGTAGTTTATTGAAGGAAACAGTTAAGCAAAACATGGCTTAACGAGATGTTTTAATTCATTGTAAACAATTATACTGATTCAGTTGGAATGCTATCGGACTTGGAATAAAGTAGATTCTTCCTAAGAGAACACAGAATGGGGTTTTCTTTTCCCCTGTGCCAATTTGAGCAAAGTTCATTGCAAATAATCTAAACAATGCATTGAGCTTATATTTTTGTTGATGGCATTCAATTTTTATCTCTCTATTTAAAGAAAGAAATATGTATGCTAAGTGTCAGGGATTTTTTGTCCAACAGCCCTGTCGGACAGAAGCTGATTGACAGATTATTTTTAAAAATACAACTACATTTTTATATAAAAGCCAGCAGCTTTTCATGGTTTGGAAGCGTAAGCAAAAGTCTATGCATAGTAAAATATTTAGAAAGTTATATTACTTACAAAGAACTCAGTGTAAAATAATTATATGGCTATGGAAAGAATGGTTCATACCCTATTGTCCTCAATAGACACCAGCTTTCCTCCAAATTATTGGAGACAAGCGGTAAAGCTATCAACTTTCTTCTGTGTACAGTAGATTGCAGTAGATTGCAGTATCAACTTAATGTCTAAGGCCCCAAATAGAGATTATGGGGACATGTGCTACAGTGTTCAGCATGCATATTCCAGTTAATGAATAATTTAAATACATGGGGGGTCACTTCCAAGTCACATGGTTGCATGAGGTTTCATGCCTTTTCTCTTTAATCTCTCCTCAATTTTACCAGTTCAACCCAATATACGTTTTTTTAACCTAGTTAGATTTCAACAGCATACTCAATAAGTAACCCCATATCTTGCTCCTACACCTTCTCACGCACAGTAAACTTCCATACAAAAATCAATTGTTTTATGGTTAGTTACCTTTTATCTAATAGCTGTCTTGTCCATCAAGTGAACATCTGGCATCCACATAAGGAGTCTTAATAGTACAAAGTAATTTGTTTACTAATCTTCAGCAAGAAGTTCATCTGCCAGTAAATAATGTAATCAAAATCTTTTCATTACCTTTTACAAAGTGCAGGTGCTCAGGATCTTCCACTGGAAAGAGTGGCCACAAACCAGTAAGCAGAATGTCTCAGCATCAACAATGCTTATTCATGAATTGCCCTCTCAATTGCCATTTGCAGTCCAAATCCAAATGCCACGGCTTCTTAACTCAGCAGTAGGTAAAATGAATGACATTTTGTAATTTGTCAGAACATGACACATAATCTGTTCACAAGGCAATGGAAATAAGATTTTATATAAACTTGTGGCATAGTCATAATGAATCCCTCTAACCAGCTCTGATGATATATATCCACCCTACTATGTTACAGTTACATAATTTAATATGTGAAAGTAATATCACTGTATTAATATTTGGAGGAAACATCTTTGGCCTTAAAGGATAGTATCAAGTTCTTCAAGACTGGCAAACTCAGGAAACAAGAACCACTTGGATTGCAGGAAAGATCTTTATTGCTAATAAGATAATATACTGAATCCAAAGTCATTCTCCTGTATAATGTATACCTGCTAAAATTTGGGTGAAGTTACTCTCTTTCTAATTCTTCCCCTCTCTTCTGGACTCAAGAATCTCTTCTGCAATGGCTCTCTTTCTGTGTTTATGACAATTTGACATGGCCAACTCACCACAGCCAACTTGCCATGACAACTTGCCACAGCCCAACTCACCACGGGAAAAATCACCATGGCCAACTCGTCACAGGACAAGAGTTACACTAATATCAAAGAAATGGTGGAATACAATCATTAAAGAAAGGATACAAAAGGAGGGACAAAATAAAATGTGACTGACAAAAATTTAAATAATGTTTAATTATTTTAAATAATTAACTTGAATTGTTGAATTTTCCTGTGGCAAGTTGTGCCTTGGTGAATTGGCCAAGGCAAATTGGCCACAGCAAGTTGGCGGTGGTGAACTGGCAGTGGTGAGTTGGTTAGGACAAGTTGTTCCATTTCACTCTTTCCTCCCTTAACTATTTTGCTGTCCCTCTGTGTTCTCATGGACTGTCAGGCATTCCATCATCAGTAGCAGGACAGGGAAACTCTTTAGATGAGATGGGTAATCTATCAATAATTTATCAGTAACCTATTATTGAACTCTAACTTCCAGCAACCCAAACTCCTCATCAATTATGAGATATGTTTAAAGTTCAAGATCAGCTAGAGGGCCACAGATTGCCAATCTCTCCTAAAATAAGAATAAATATTGCTATATGAGCCACAGTGGCACAGTAGTTAGAGTGCAATACAGTGTATAAAATATCAAAGTAGAACTCTGTACAAACAAAGCACAAAATATTTCTTCTGAAAGAATAATAAGTTGACCCCCAGCTTAAGGGCAAGGTTTATTTTAAAAACAAAGTTTTTAAAACCTGGATAACTCAAAAGGCCACCAACAATGAGCCACAGTAGCCCACTGGTTAGAGTGCAATACTGCAGGCTACTTCTGTTGACTGCCAGCTGACTGCAATTTGGCAGTTCAAATCTCACCAGGCTCAAGGTTGACTCAGCCTTCCATCCTTCTGAGGTGGTAAAATGAGGACCCAGATTGTTGGGGGCAATATGCTGATTCTGTAAACCACTTAGAGAGGGCTGTAAAGCACTGTAAAACAGTATATAAGTCTAAGTTAAGGGTCTTCAAACTTGGCAAGTTTAAGACTTGTGGACATCAACTCCCAGAATTCCTGCGCTAACATGACTGGAGGAGAGGTTTTGGGAGTTGAAGTCTACAAGTCTTAAAGCTGTCAAGTTTGAAGACCCCTGGTCTAAGTGCTAAGTGCTATATTCACAATAAATAATTGGCATTCTTTGTAAGGAATTAATGGTTGTCCTTTGGATAAAGCTATAGAATAATTTCAATAGTATTAGTACAATTTGCAATTGATGATCATATGTTGGTTGCTAATGGATTCTACTAATCAGTTCCATTCTGAAGGAACTAAATGAAACTTGTTTTTCTGAAGAAGGATACATAGTCTTATTTCATGCTTAGCATTAATCTGGCAATAGAAAATATAGGAAATTTTAAAAATCAGAAATATTTCTTAATTACTTTTTCCTTCTCCTAATTAGATATCATCTAAATACAATAAACAAAAGCCAGTTCTGATCCTAAAACAATGGTGATATTGGAATACAAAGTTGGATACAATAAAAAGACCATTTTTGTAATAAAATTGCATGCTCCAACCTCTATATAGTTACTATCCTTCACTGAAATGTTGTCAGTCCAATAAATCCAGAATTATAGTTCAAAGAGTAGCACTGTAGCTTCAATGCAAGATACATGTTCAAAAGGGAAAGCATATATAATTCCTTGCCATTTCTTTTTGACATGGAGCTCATCAAATCTAATTTAGGCTCGAGACAGCAAAATGAAAATTCTCCCTTCTGCAACAAATTATTATACATCAAAGAAATGAATTGTGCCGTTAAAATGATGCTAAAAGTTATAAGCTGGAAAATAATAAAAAAAATGTCCATGTCTGAAATTACTAAAAACTTCTGAAGAAATAAGTTATCGGTGATTGCTCATCACTCCTTTGAAATTACTCAAACAGCATACAGAATAGTGCTGAGAAATAAAGAATGGAAATAAGAGTACATGCATACTGAGGCTAAGGCACAAAGTTTTTTTTTAATAGGAAAAGTGTTCTGCTGAAAAATGAATTACCCTACATTTCTTCTTAAACTTCTTCCACTAGGCCATTGCATTGAGTTAGGTTCCAAGTACAGATAGCAGCATCTTTGCAGCCAGAGCCATCCCGGTTGACATACAAATTAATTTTTCCAGAAATAGATAAAGATACTAGTAATTTTCCAATTTGAAAGCCTAATCTAGGAGTGTCAAACTTGCGGCCCATGGGCCGGATGCATCACGTGCTAACCATGCCTACCCCCATTTGAGCGAAGGAGAAAAAGTCATGATACGTCACGTGACGAAAATGTGATCCATGCGTTTGACACCCCTGCCTAACCTTTTGTTTTTATTTAAGCTTCTATAGGATGGATCTACTGTACTCTCATTCCTAATTTTACAGCAAAATATAACAATTTCGGACGGAATAGCCTTGCTGGTCTGTTGTCATCAAAAACAAAAATAGTATCACATTAAAAGGTAACATTTTTTTAACTTCCATGGAATACAGCTACTTCATCAGTTCCACAGGATATATCCAAAGTGAACATCATATATTCATTCCTGGCTTTGGGAGAAGAAAAAAGAGGAAACAGGGAGTTTAGTTTAGTTTAGTTTATTGTCATTGCACCTCGTACAACGAAATCAAACACCATCTTCAGTGCACATCATGACCATGAAAATAAACACAAACACACATCCTTCACACTCCACACATTGAACTGAAAATCCCCAACACCACACCAACACTGAACTATACAGTAGAATTCAACAGAGCTACTGCCCTGGGATAGAAGCTGTTTATCAACCTATTTGTCCTTGTTTTTATTACTCTGTACTGTCTGCCAGATGGTAATTGTTCAAAAAAAGGGTTCCCAGGATGAGATGGATCTTCGAGAATGTTATGAACTTTCTTAAGGCAGCGGGAACTATAAAGCTCTTCCAAGGAGAGGAGAGGGCAACCAATGATCTTCTGGGCAATGACATTAACCTGAGGAGACAGGTTTGAAAAGACATATACAAGGGGAAGTGCATTGTAGACTATGAAAATTGCCTATAGATAATGTCATAATATATAAACAAATTCATATAATTTTATTTCTCCCTTTTTTGCTTCATGCTGTCCAATCTTATCTGCCGCTCAGCCTGAATTCTCTACAGGATCACTGCAATCATGTACTGGAGACAATCCTCTTATTTCTCCCCCTAACTTCTTCTATAAAGCATCTTTGTATGTTTGTCAAATAACTATTTGCTTTTAATACAGTTGGATAGACACCAGCATCTTTAACATACAGCAAAGAAAAAGTTAATACATCTATCACTTTTTGTAAAAGACATTTGTAGCATGCAGCAATGAATTTAAATAGAATATTTCTGGAGATAAAATGAATGTGAAGACTTTCTCATCTGCATTTGAATATGCAACATATTCATTCAATCCAGACTTACCTAATAAAAATACTGTTGTATGAATTCTGGAAATAAACCAACAAGCTCAAATACCAGTTTTAAACAGTTTTCAAACAAAACTGATATCCAGAAGAATTGCATTCCTGTTCAAGTTTTAATTCTCTTAATATAGTCTTGCTTTATTTATATTATTTTTTTATACTGCAAAATATCAACAAAAACTTTAAATGTCTGCTGTCTGTATCATTTTTTATGATTGTGCCTGTGGACCACCTTATTCAGTATTCCTCTGTTGTAGGATAATGATTCCCTGTATTTGCTAAATATGTGTAGAGTTCTCCCAAGATATTTTACTGCCTGACATAAACAAAATAATGCTTGCTCTCCATATTGAAAAGCTACTGGACTAATAGCTGAATATTGTTTGCACAATGAGGATGAGAGATTACTATGCAATATATAGATTTCCCATTTTCCAACAACTCTGGGCAAGTTAAAAAATTTAAAAAGTGTAAAAGAAAAAATGAGATCATGAAAGCCCCCTCACCCTTATCCACATATAATCAAAAAAATGGGAAAGGAGAAGCCGATCAGGGACTCAATTTTCACCCTGCTTCAGAATTTGTCTTTAATAGCCTCTTGATCATGAACATATACAGTGAGACATTCACGATTATATTGAAGCAAGACAATTTGGGTTGTGCAAAATAGACCATCCCTCAAGCTTGCTATTTTGCCATCTCGTTACAGTATGCCTACTGCACATGGCTTGTTTTACATAATGGTAGGGTTGTATGATTAAATAGTAAACATTGTGGATGTACATTCAAATTAAGTCCTTTCAAAAGAAGGTTGTCATAAACAGAACACCTTTCTTCAAAAGATTAAAAGAGCCATGTCCTCTGCAAGTTTCACATGATTGCTTCAAAGAATGTCCTGGTTTTTTTCCATGTGCATGATCACGGATGTATAGATGAGGGCAGCCTCTGAAATAGAAACATGAGTCTTCCAAGGTATACATCTGCTTTAATTCTTCAGATAGATGTATTGTATCTAATATACAGTACTTTATGCAGCATTTTTAAAAGATGTAGAGGCTAGTATTTATGCCATATAGAGGTCTATTGTTTAATATTTTGGGGAACTTCTACAGGAAGTATCACAACATAGTGTCACAGAGTGAAAACTTCTTAATTAATCAAATGTCCGCTCTGCTAAATGCAGTTCCTTTAAATACCTGTTTCTTATGGTTAAACTGGTGAGGCCAGAAAAATAAATGTCTCTACCTACTCTTGACCAACTGCCTTTATACCTTGCATATTTTTAAAGGACGAAATTTTAAATCAAGTTTTTCACTGGATGTCATTTTGAATTTAATTGGCACTTTGATTAGGCTGTTATATTCTACTGAATATTATGGAACTTATTCCTAAATATCTGTGTTTCCAAATAATATATATATATGGTACAGTCATTCCGCTTCATTCATTAAATTTTATGGAAGAGGTACAATGTTCTTATACTTCCTTTGCGTTTTCTTCACCACAGAAAATCAATCAAAAAGGAAAATATGTAACAGGAGCCATCAAAGTCTTTAAAATAAATGTAGACACTTGAAAAAACATTACCCATGTGTGGACAGAACTTTGCAAATTTGAACTGATCATTTGCATAATTTCATAATAGTTGTAAAATACATTATGTGGCCACCAGAGGGCTTCATTTTGTTTTCTAGAACAAGACTATTGCCTTTAATCTTCCATTCTCTTTCTCTGTTTACTGTTTATTAAAAGCTGTAACAAAACAGCTCTCAATGCAACTACTTTTGAGCAAAACCACTAGCCAAAATGCACAAGTTGTATTTTTTAATGAAGATTTTTTTATTAAAAAAAAAAAGACAGATAAAAAGTTTGACAGTACAGTTGCATTGAACTGACACCCAAGAATCTAGAAAAAGAATTATATGCTTTCTTTTCGTCAGGATGCTTCTGTCATTACTATCCTGATCATTTATGGCAATTTGCAACAAAATATAATGCCAGAATTAAGAATGCTGTCTGGGGAATCCTGGAAGTTGAAGTTCATACATCTTAAAGTCACTATGACTCCAAAGCACTGCATTAGAGCACAATCACCACACAGAAAAACCTGCCGACTTTCTCTAGAAATATAACTGTGGATCTATGATGCTCTCTGAGCTTGGTTATTTGGTTGCAGATATTTCATTATCCAACTAGTTAACATCATCAGTTATCTTACACTGATGATGTTACCTAGTTGGGTAATGAAAAGTCTACTCAGAGAACACCCAGGACTCCACTGTCCAGCTCTGAGCTATATATATTCTCTTTCATTGTTAAATGCCTAATGCTAATTCAGAATTGAACAATAAATTAACTTCACAAGCAGGTTGATGTGCTTCTTTTCCCTCTCTTTGAATCAGAAGCAAAGACTATTGCTATAAAATAAGCTGCTGCCTTGGTTTACCAAGAAGTCAAAGTCCTATGAAATTATTTCATACAGATAGTCCTCAACTTATGATCTCAATTGAGCTCAAAATTTCCATTGCTAAGCAAGACAGTTAAAACGAATTTTGCCCCATTTTACGACCTTTCTGCCACAGTTGTTAAGCGAATCTTTGCAGTTGTTAAATTAGTATCACAGTTGTAAATTAAACCTGGCTTTCCCATTGACTTTGTTTGTCAAAAGGTGAATTCTATGATCCCAGGACATTGCAACGGTCATAACTATGAACCAGTTGCCAAGCATCCGAATTTTGATCACATGACTATTGGGATGTACCAATGGTCATTAAGTGTGAAAAATGATCATAAGTTACTTTTTTCAGTGTCTTTGTAAGTTTGAACAGTCACTAAAAGGATGGTTGTAAGTGTTGTACTGCTATTTAGATACAAGACTACTGCAGACTGGAATCAAAATTTGACAATTATATATTTGTGTCGCATACATACATATCCCAAAATAACCTGAATGATTAGAAGAATTGATTTGAAATATAACTTTGAAAGCAAAATTGTATTTCAGATCAGAAACTTCTCTGCTTTATTGTGTCTTTATTTTATTTATTTATTTTATTTATTTGATTTGCCAATTGTTTACAAGATAATAAGTATAAGTGTATACATAGTTGTGAATACATGAAATGGGTACATATAAGAAAAATAAAAGAATAAGAGAAACAATAGGACAGGGACGGTAGGCACGATGGTGCGCTTATGCACGCCCCCTACAGACCTCTTAGGAAAGGGGTGAGGTCAATAGTAGACAGTCTAAGGTTAAAGTTTTTGGGGTTTGGGGAAGAGACTACAGAGTCGGGTAGAGTATTCCAGACATTGACCACTCTATTGCTGAAGTCGTATTTCCTGCAATCAAGTTTGGTGCGGTTTACTTTGAGTTTGTATCTATTGTGTGCTCTTGTGTTGTTATGGTTGAAGCTGAAGTATTCATTGACAGGTAGGACATTGCAATGTATGATTTTATATACCATGCTTAAGTCAGACCGAAGACGGCGTAATTCAAGGTTTTCTAGTTTTAGAATTTCAAGTCTGGTGGCATAAGGTATTCTACAACCAGTAGAAGAGTGGAGAACTCTTCTTGTGAAATATTTCTGGACTTTCTCAATTGTGCTAATATCAGATACGTAATGAGGGTTCCAGACTGATGAACTG
Source organism: Notechis scutatus (assembly GCF_049901735.1). Classification (NCBI taxonomy): domain Eukaryota; kingdom Metazoa; phylum Chordata; class Lepidosauria; order Squamata; family Elapidae; genus Notechis; species Notechis scutatus. Next base: position 179,368,575 of record NC_142011.1, on the reverse strand, counting down.
TATTCGAGTATTGGTCTAGCAAATGTTTTGTATGCTCTGGTTAGTAGTGTGATATTAGTAGTGTGATATTTTCTTCCTCCTGAAGCATTTTTTGTTAGGCAAAGAGTCTTTTCTCTCCCATCCTAACTCTCCAGCCCACATTTTGTGCTCCTGTGTCGATGTCTGTTTAATTCGATTTGCCTAGCTAAAGATTTCCCAGCAGAGGGCGGAGACAAGGAGCGAATTCAACCTGAACCCAACCTTACTTTTTAATACCTTTAGCTCACACTTGCTCCGCCCAAGAACTGCAAATCCCAGCAGCCGGCAAAAGGAGGAGGAGAAAGAGGTTAGTCTAGCCGTCAGGCTTTAACTTGAATACGCCGACTCACGGCTTTCTTTGACCGCGATGCCTCTTGGGTTGTGTAGTTTCCAAAAGGCAGCGCCTCGGACGGAGCTGTGGTGCATCTCGGGAGATGTAGTCGGGGCGGCCTGACAAACCAGTGGCGGCCAGGGATCGCGCCGCGTCCAAACAGCTTCCCGCCCCTCGCAACAGGTTTTGCGCGGCCCCTTCTTCGTCGCCTCTTCGGGAGTGGGAGGCGGCGAGCTGCCAAAGGCGAGACGAGGCAGGCAGGCGAGCCAAGGAAGCGCCCAGCTGCTGCCCGCAAGGTAAGGGCGAGCCAGCGTCCGGACGGAGAAGAGGACCTCGCACTGCGGCGGGTGGGTGCGCGTGCCTTTCTCTACCAGGGATTGTGCGGGATTTTGCCCCGGTCCCTTGCAGCCGTCTGCTTTCGCTTGCTGCTTGCTTTCCACGGACTTCGCGCTCCCCTCCCAAGAGCGAAACAATTGTTTAACTTACAAAACATACTTATAAAACTATGGGGAAATTGTCCGGGCACTTTAAGACTAAGAGCTGTGATGCGGCATAAACTTTCGTGGTTTCGACCGAGCATCATGTGATGCGCGAATCCGGGTTGGAAAAGCTATTCAGGAAGGCTTGAAGTGAAAATTTATTTTATTTTATTTATTTATTTTGATTTGTCAATCAAATCAAAAGTAAAGTACAATTTCAATGTGGAGAGATCTTTTCCGTCTTCTTTATAAATGAGACATATGTATAAAGTATGTTTATCTTTATGTTTTATATATTTATATTTTTCCAAACTAAATATATAAAATTGTATTTGAGGAAATGGGCGTTACTGCGGGATAGTCATACTGTGGAATTAATAACTACAGTATGCTTGGCACTCTAATGTCACCTGTGGTTCTTTCATATTCATGGCTTCCTTGCCCAATTCCCAGTTGTCTATAAGTTGAATCTGTTGATGTAATTTGATCTCCCACAGTATTTTGGGAGCTTGTTGTCCAGCCTGGATTTGTCCTAAGACATGCATAGTCTTAAAAAAAAAAAAAAAATTGCGAAGTCTGTGCAATATATTTATTGGTGAGACTGCCTGTCTTTTCTTTTCTTTTGACATCTGAGATTTCATTGGCTTTTTAGACTGTCCCATTTGAATTGATGGTTATTTTGTTTGAAGAAAGAAGGAGTAAATAATCTTAAATTTTCTTTTAAAAACCATGAAATAACTTCTAGGCTTCTAGATTTTAATTCTATTTATAAACAATTATTTTGACAAGTATTCTTCCCTTTGGTATGTCATATTTTTCTGAATTTGCTGATTGAAATGTTCATTTCTCAGCTTAATTCTTTTGATATTTGAATATGTAAGTACTCAAAATTATGAAGTAGCTTGCCTGATTCAGATAATTTCTGAGTCTCCTCAACTGTACGTTCATAGATAGTTTCTTATAATCGATACGTACCTTTTTCTCATCTTTCTCTTCCAATTGATAATGTTATATCTTTTAGTGTCCATTTGGTAAAATTATGTTTCATCTTGTAAATTTGCTTTGAACAAACATTTTACATGCATTTAACATGTATCCCACAAATCTAGAATATTTGCCTTGAACACTACTGGCTTTCTTTCCCATGGTTTATCATTTTGCCTTTTCTTTAACTTTAAGATGACATCCATAATTGCACTAACATGTGGGGGGTGTTATAATGGATCCTTCTATCATGTATTATCTAGGAACCACATTTTTTCAACCTTTGCCACTTGAAAATGCATGGACTTTAACTCCCCAAATTCCCCAACCAGTTTCCTCAAATTGCTAAGATTGGAAAACACTGAGTTAGAAACTCATAGACAATTTGTGAAATTCCTGTATTATTGCAATTGCTAACACAGTAGCCTCAGTAAATGCTGCTTTTGCCACCACAAGGGTCTTTGATCCACTTAGTTTTATTTTTGTTATTGCTGATTCTTTCAATTAAAAAAGAAAAGACTACAATAGACATGCTGCAGAGTAAAGTAGAATGTTTATTATAGAAGTGCATAGTCTTCAAAAACTATACAATGAATGCGTACACTTGTTTATTTAGAAGGCTGTCCACCTAATCAGTGAAAAAGACATGCAAGCTAGGGTGGTAGAGCATGCTCTAAGAAGCTGGATAGGGTGAAGAAAAATACAGTCACAAGTTTGCTTTCTCATATCTCCTGTTTTGTAACAAGTCACACCCACAGTGACATCCTTCCATTGGCAGTCATTTTATTTGAATGCCTAATGTCAACCATGCAAGAGCCTCATGACTGGAGTTGCAAAGAAAACAAAGTAGTGACTGAGTGAATAAATAAATTTATTAGATTCCAAATACAGTATGTCCACTCGTTCAAAAGGTTAGAAATTCACACTGTATTGATTCTAGCAGTTATGAGCAAAATTCATTGCTTGGTTTTTCTAGGTCCAAGACTTTAAGATGTATCTTAAAGTTGCTGAGTTTTTTCTTTTACAGTATTTCTTTTTATATTTAACAGAATTAATGATAAAGTGCTTTATACACATAATTCTACCTATGCTAAAGTTTGATTTATAACTTTCCTGTAGAAGTTTCTGCTGCTTTTCTAGTAGCCTTCAACCCTTGAAACCTACTTCATCCCTGAGAACCTTTCAAGTGCCCAGTACTATTAAATCAATTCCACCAGTTTGATTCTATGAACCCAGTTACTTATTTATTACTACATTTTTCTTTGCCTTCATTTTGTATAAGTGAAGGAAGCATACATAATGTTCTTCCTTCCTGTTTTCTCCACAAAAATAACCTACGAAGTAAGTTGGGCTGAAAATATGTTGATGGTATACAAGTAGTATCAGCTCTTGAACTTCTAGTGAAATAATGGGTAAGGTGATGATATGTAGTAAAGAGATGGATTTCCAGGAGGGAGGGGTGGATTCCAGAGGAGTTAAAGGCAGCATAGTCCAGATACTATGTGTGATTTAAAAAAGGTGAAAACTGCCCCTCTCCAGTATATCTTAAGAGTATATTGTAGATACAGATACCAGAGTACTCAGTCCGGTAAGATTTGGCCTATAGGTATGAAACAATAAGGAGTTCAGTTTGAATAAAATTACCATGTGTCATTCTTGATTTTGGGCCAATTGTACTTTTGGTTTTCTGTTGAACAAATTTTATGTATGAAGTTGACCACAATTATTATTTTACTCAGTCATGGTTTTAAAAAGTCTAACCTCTGCATATTTTGTCGGCGTTGTCTTCTTGATTACTACACTGGAATGGAGGGGTTGTTTGGGGTTTTTTTTGGGGGGGGGGAGATAAAGTTACCAGCTGTGCATTCTCTAATTCTCTTTGCTCAGCATTGGTCTTAGGAAGTGATCTATCATAGAAGCATGCCTGAACTCACTAAGTTTTATCAATGGCTCCATCTGAAACATTCAATACAGTGCTGGAACAATGCATAATCAACTGTAAGGCTTCTTAACAATGCAGTCCTCATTTTTTATGTTCCTGGTGAATACTTTGGAAAGCAGTAAAGGTAATCCACATTTACAACTGCATTTGGACTGAAATTTCTGTTGCTAAGCAAGGCAGTTGTTCAGAGATTCACAACTATGAGCTTTTTGCCATGGCTGTGAAGCAAATTATCACAGTTGTTAAACAAATTATGCGGTTAAGTGAACCCAGCTTTCCCCATTAGCTTTGTTAGTCAAAGCTGGCTGGAAAGATAACAAATGGTGATTACATGACCTCAAAATACTGCAACCATCATAAATACATGTCAGTTGCCAAGCTCCTGAATTTTGATCACCTGACCTGCAATGGACATAAGTATGAGCACCTATCATAAGTCACCTCTCAGTGAATTTTAACTTTGAAAGATTGCTAACTATATGGTTGTAAGTTGAGGTCTACCTGTAGGTTCACGTTTCAAAGACTAATTTCTTTCTTCCGCTATAACTTTCCTGGATAGCCAAATGTTCTACTCTAAATTGGGAAGCTGTCAAAAAATTTATACTCTTATTGTTAGGTATATCCAAACACAGCTGAGAACAGCACACAGTGCCACGTTCACGTCTACATTCCCAGAGTTCCACTTGGCTTTCTTGAAGGAGGCAGACATATGATAGCAATTAAAATGGCAAAGTTAGCATAAATTACTTTTCACACAAAGAGTGAGGGTGCAGAAGAAAGAGGAAGAAGTTGAAAGAAAAGGGACAATTAATAGAGTAAAAGAAAGTGCAAGATCTGCATTACAGTATGAGAAGGGAGGTTACAAAGAAGAAACTGAAATGACATGGTTCAAATTATTTCTTTTAATAATGATAATGATAATAATGAAATTACTTTTGTGTCAGTACAGTTCTCAACTTAGGGCAAATATTATGTAATTTTGTCTGTAATTAAACAATGGGAGTAGTATGAGCATTTTCAGTGTTAGGTGGAAATGTGGGGGTGATCCAATTTAAAATATTGTATATAATTTAATAATGCTGACATCCAGCGCATATATGTTACTGGGATGGCAATCATGATGGAAAATACAAAGGCTGAAGTTTTTGTTCTTTTAAAAATATTGCTATAAGCTTAAAGCATAAAGACATATTAGATAATATTAAATTGTACTGTATTGATATTTTCAAAACTCAAAACATTCCTTTGTGCTGGGTAAATAATAGTTCTTACAGTGAAATGAGTTTTAGGAAATGGCATTCCATTTCAGATAATTTCTTTTTAATGGCAAATTTCTATACTCATCAGCTGATTGAAATAACTCTTCTGTTATTTTTTATTATGCTATGGGAATATATTTGGAAAGATACAGGTATTACATTTTAATATCCATGTCTGCTTGTCTTTAGTAAGCTTTGGTTTGAGATTGCTAGTTTTTATATATAACTATTAAAATACTTTATGATATTTAATAACCTTAAATTATACTCTGGATTTGTAGAATTATTATTTAATTGTATATTTTTATATGTAAGGTTCCATACTTCTTTGTCATTTAATTTGACATTTTGCTTGAAAGGACATTATTCTGGAAAATTGAAATACTTTTAAACTTTCTTTATCCTTCCAGATACCTGTGAAAAAAAATTAAAACAAGAGAATCATTTAAGCTCAACAATTTGTGCATATATAAACCTTCTAATGAAGGATGACTACTCCATATGTTCCTGTTCCAATTCCTATAGGAAGTTCTACTAGTTTTACCATAAATAGAAATCAAAGAAGATCATCTCTTGGGAGTATTTCAGCATGTTCAGATTCTCCAAAGGGACAGTTAGAAGAATCGTCTCAAAGTAACTTTAAAAAAATGAGTGTTCCCGATGAGATTGGTACTACTTCATGTCCTTGCAATAGTCCACTTGTTAGAACTAAAATGTTAGGTATTAACACCTCCTTGGAATATTATATTCAACCATTGGAAACAACTGAGCAAAATACCTTGGAGAACTGGGAAGATCGACCCGCTACTCCTACAATACTTGGTTATGAAGTAATGGAAGAGAGAGCAAAATTCACTGTAAGTTGTAATATTTTGTATTGTGAAATACAAATTGTATTGCATTATTTCATTTAATCATTGACGTTTTATAAATGTGAATACAGCTTCCCAACTGTAAGGGACATTTTCTAGTGACTCTTAAATTGCTTGCTACATCAAACTGCTGCATTTGTGTAAAATTTACTGGTTTCAGCACAGTTCTTAAATATCATACATGCTTTAGCTTTGTATATTTTAATCCTGTTCAGTTTTACCTACATGGGTAATTTTAAGCATGTCTAGATTTACATAAAGTAATATTAATTTTTATATTCTAATGTTAAGCTGATTTTGTAATGGAGATAGTGCCTAATACATAGTTTTCATTATAATTTGCAACCTTATTTCCCTTGGAATCAGCCTCACAAAATGCATTTTTGAATAGGCAGAACTTTGCTTTTTCCTTGCCATCTTTTTTCGCAAATATAACCTATAAAAGCTACATTTTGAAGAAAACATCTAGTGCAAGTTGATGAAATGACAAACACTCTCCAATCTTTTCTCATTCAACACAACAATAACTTTCAGAATTGAGGCATGGATAAGGTGTAAGAATATATCCCAGGAAACAAGGACTATAATTAAATATCCTTCAGATTAAATATAATTTAAATAAATGATACCTGTATATAATTTGCAGCAAACTGAAGTGCTTATGAAATCAATTTTTAAAAGTACTGGCTAACATCATTAATTAGTTCATTTTGGCTAGTAGAAACCATACCTATCCTGAACTTGTATGAAAAAAATCTTTTTTAAAGTTCTGTAAACTTAGCCACATCTGTTAGTTTGGTTCCATAAACAAAGAACAGTTGTGTGAACTATTCAATAATTGCAGTGAAATATGAGAAGCCTGCTACATATGCTATTTCCTGAAACTATTTTAATGGGGCTTTGTCTTTTTTGTTTTTAATAGATTTACAAAATACTTGTGAAGAAAAATCCAGAAGAAAACTGGGTAGTTTTCAGAAGGTATACAGACTTCTCCAGGCTTAATGACAAGGTACATCCATTTAAATAGGCCAATTTCTAATTAATATTACTAATTTAATATTATTCCTGTGTTTCATAAATTTCTTTGAAAAATTAAAAATAAAATGAACACATGAAAATCAACATAAAAGATTGCATGAAAATGCGTGTATTATTTGCCATAAAGACAATATATAATTGATTTAAATGCTAATTTGTAAAGATCTATTCTATATAATATGGTTGGATGAGAAACAAAAACAAATGAATCCAACACTGTGTATAGGCCCTTTCAGCTTTTGTACCTAACAGTCAGCTGTTCTTCAAAATTAAAGCAAAAATTAACAGTACCTGTTCGTAGGATTTTGCAGTTACATTTTTTCTAGAGATAGCGATGTAGTATATGCCCAGTGCTCTTTTCAAATGTTTCAAGTTACACCTAACAATTGGTACTCTAGAACAATTGGTACTCTGATACGCCCGTTCTCTATGAGCTGTTCAGAGCATCCAGAAGTGGGAGGTGCTTCAGTCTCTTCTGGAAAGGCTGGGCTTAAAACTCCGGAACGCTCCTCCTCCTCCACGGGACACCTCCCCAGCATCCCCCAGTTTTGCGAAGACTGAGTGCCAAAGTCCGGAACTCATCACCTAATCTGGATCCCTGACTGGAATGGAACCCCCCAGATGGAAAGAAATGGGTGGGGCTGGATGCTCTTCACAGCTCACAGAGAACGGGCGTATCGGGTAAGTACCAACGCCCTTTCTCCCATGAGCTGTTCAGAGCATCCAGAAGTGGGACATACCAAAGCTTGGCCTGTCTGGATCGAAATCCACTCCTAAACTCTTTGGACCCTCTGCAGGACTCTTCTGCCAAATGAAGCGTCCGCTGAGGCATAGACATCAATTTTATAATTTCTGACAAAGGGAGATGGTGAAGCCCAAGTTGCCACTCTGCAAATTTCTTCTATGGAAGCCCATGTGGCCCATGCTGCTGATGTTGCCACACTCCTTGTTGAGTGGGCTGTAATGCCCTTAGGAACTGAGATGGACTGGCATTCGTAACTTTTAGCTATGGCGGCTCTCAACCATCTACTGATGGTCGTCAACGACACCTTTTGTCCTAAAGTGGATGGGTTGAAGGATAGGAATAGAGCCTCAGATTTTTGAAATGCCGCCGTGCGGTCTAGATAGATGCTTAAGGCCCTTCAAACATCAAGTCGATGCCATTGATGCTCCAGTCTATGAGATGGTTTCGGACAAAAATTTGGAAGCACCAACTCCTGCGCTCTGTGGAAGGCTGAATTTACTTTAGGAGTGAACGATGGATCTAATCGGAGAATCACTCTGTCCGCATGAAACACGCACAGGTCCTTTCTCATTGACAATGCCGCCAATTCGGAAATCCTCCTTGCTGATGTGATTGCAATTAGGAAGGCCACCTTATATGTCAGGAATTTAAGACTAGCAGTTCTTAAAGGCTCGAACGGGCCAGTTGTAAGTGTGGTTGACACCTTGTTGAGGTCCCAGGTGGGATAGCGGTGAATTACAGGAGGTTGTAAGTTTACAGCACCCTTAAGAAAGCTGCGGACATGTGGATGGTGCGCTATGGAACGGAGGTCACCCCAGGCTATCACCGAGGCTAAACCCGCCACCTGTCTGCGTAAAGTATTTGGAGATAGGCCCTTGGTCAACCCCTCCTGTAAAAAGTCCAATAATTGTCCTATTGATGGGGCAGTTGGGTCGATCTTAGACCCCTGGCACCAACGACAGAAAGCGGACCATGTGGCCTTGTATATATGATTTGTTGCGGACCGTCTGGATGCTTGAATGGTGGCAATAGCATCCTCTGAAATCTGTTGGGCCCTTAAATGGCTCCGCTCAACCTCCATACGGCTAGACTGAGCCATTGTGGGTTAGGGTGAAGTATTGGCCCTTGGGAGAGGGAAACCTTCGATGGTGGAATTTTCCAAGGTTGTTCAACAGGTCCTGTAAGTCTGCGAACCACATTCGCCTGGGCCAGTAAGGGGCGACCAATATCAATTCCGCTCATTCCTCCAATAACTTCTGGATCAACCTGGGTATTACCGGGAGTGGAGGAAACGCATATAGAAGTCCGGGAGGCCACTGACATCGCAGAGCGTTGACGGCCTCCGTCCCCTGAGTTGGGTACCTTGAAATATACTGGGGCAATTGGGCGTTGAGAGGAGAGGCAAATAGATTGATCACCAGTTGCCCAAACCTCCGCACTGCTTCCTGGAAGACAGACGGGTGTAGGCGCCACTCTGCCTGATCTATCATGGCCCTGCTGAGCCAGTCCGCTTGTGTGTTTAAGGCCCCTGCTATGTGTTCTGCCTTGAGCGAACGTGGCGTGATTGGAAAAGGGGTAGAAAACTGAGTAAGGCCAGGTGAACTGCTCGCAGCTCCAACAGGTTGATGCTTTGTGATTGTTCGGAAATAGTCCAAATTCCCTGAGCTGTGTGGGATTGGAAGTGAGCTCCCCATCCTACCAGGCTGGCATCAGTTGTGATCATTGCCCTGTAAGGTTCCTTGAAAGGACACCCCTTGTTTATCGTTTTTTCCGACAACCAGCAGAGCGATCGGAGAACATTGTGCGGTACCTTTATCCGGACGTTGGAAGTGGCTCTTCCGGATCGCTGGAAAGGTAGCAGGAACCATTGCAGCTCTCTAGAATGGAATCGAGCCCAAGGCACAATGGAAATACAAGAAATCAGTTTCCCTAACAGTTGAGACAGCACTGCCAGGGAAACCCTCTTTAAGGCTCTGATCTCTCTGGCCAAAGACTGGATACTGTTTAACCTGTCCTGAGAGAGAAAGACCTTGCCCTCCACGGTATCTATCACTGCACCTAAATGAACTAACCTAGTTGAGGGGATCAAATGGCTTTTATCCCAATTTATGGAAAAGCCAGGACCCTGAAGGGTCTCCAGAGTAATCTTGGTATCCAATTTTGCTTGATGTCTGGAAGATGACAAAATTAAAATATCATCCAGATAACATTGTAAGCGAATAGATTTGATCCTGAATGAGGTAGCCAAAGCCGCTAGGACCTTGGTAAAAGTCCTAGGGTCCGAAGCCAGACCGAATGGTAGGGCGATATATTCGTAGTGCCGATCGCAATAGCAAAATCTAAGATTTTTGTAGTGAGCAGGTCTAATTGGTATATGTAAATAAGCCTCTGTGAGATCTATAGAGGTCAGGACATCGTTCTCTCTGATGCTGAGCAGAATGGACTGGAGAGTAGTCATCTTGAATTTTCGATAAACCAATGATCTGTTCAGATGTTTGAGGTCCAGAATTGCCCTCCAGACCCCCAAACTCTTTGGGACCACAAACTATAGAGAGTAACAGCCTTGACCCCGCTGTTCAGATAGGACCTGTCTAACGGCCTGAATATGTGAAAGATGATTGATAGCCTCCTGCATCAACTTAATGGGGTCCGTGGACCTAGGGCTCCTAATGAAAAAGTTCGGGGGGGGAGGATTGAAACCAGGCATGATATTCTTCCGATTAAAATCGGAATTCCGATTTTTTGGGGAATCGCCCCCTCCTTTCCCCCCACCCCTTCTTCTCCTCCTTCCCTCCCCTCGGAGGCCCTGAGTCAGGAGTTGCTGGCGCGGCTCGCGTGGCTCAGTCCGCGTTGCCTCAGGAAGGGAAAGGCAAAAAGGAAGAGCCGCGGCGGCGCTTACAACGGCAGCAGCGGCTCCTGGTTTTGCCTTTCCTTCCCGAGGCAACGCGGGACTGGAGCCGCATGGAGCTGCGCCGGCGGTAGCAACTCCTGACAGCCCCAGCCGGATACCTGAGCGGAGCCCGGGCGGTGCGAGCGGAGGCCGCTGAGCGGCAGGAAAAGGGAGCTGGGCCAGCCACAGACCAGCCTCCGTGCAACACGCCGCCGCCCGGTCCTGGCGAGGGAAAGCAGCGGGCGGTCCCCGGGCGCGCGGCGGGGGGTCTCTTTTGGCCGGCCCCGATTTTTTTTTCAGAGCGGAATATCATGCCTGTTGAAACTCTCGCACCAAACCAAACCTAATAGTGTCCTTGACCCACACATCAGAGGTGGAGCTGTCCCATTGATCAGCAAACAATTTTAGCCGCCCTCCAATGGGAACTGCTGTCAAGGACTCACTTGGGGTGATGAAAAAATCGGCCTCCGGTGCCTCTGGGGTTTCTTCTGTTTTGGCCTCCCCGCTGACCTCTATCGGAAGATTCAGACCTATCCTGTCTAAAACTGGGCCTGTAGCCTGATGTTCTCTGAGATCTGGGAACGTATGAGCCTTGATAATAGGGCCGAAAAGAACCCCTTCGAAACGACTGGGGCATTCTGTTTTCAGACCTCCGAAAAAGAGGGGGAAGCACTTTTTTCTTGTTTCTATTCTCTATAAGGACGGACTCCAAGACACTGCCAAATAATTTATCCCCCGATATTGGGGCTGATGCCAACTTGCATTTATGCTTGGTATCCACCTGCCAATGCCTGAGTCATAGCAGTCTCCGTGCTGAAACGTGAGATGCTATGGCCCTAGATGAGAATTTGACTGCATTAAATGTGGCGTCGGCGGAGAATTCTGCTGCTGCAATAATTTTAGCTATGTCCTGGTGGGCTCTGACATTTGACGCCGGCAATATATCCCTCAAGTGGAAGAGCAATCGTAGGGAGGACCGTGTAAAAAAGGACGCCGCTGTAGCTGCCCTAATGGCCCAGGCGTCAGAAACGTGCGCCCTATGGAGTGCCAACTCTGCTCTCTTTTCTTCCGGTCTCAGGGCTTCCTCGGCCTCGTTGGGAAAGGTTGAAGAAGAGGCCAGTGCCACAATGGGCTCATCCACCTCCGGCATTTTGAGAAAATTTGAAAACTCTGGTGCCAAATTATAATATCGTTTATCGTACCCTGTTGGGACTGGGTATGATACTGCTGATGCCCTTTGATTTTGTACTAATTCAGCAAACATACGAGGGACAGGAATAGTTTCTGCCTCATTAGCCAGTTGTGAGAATATTAGATCCTCGGATTTGTCCTGAGACCCTGTTGACAATGGATGAGGGTTTGATGTGCCTAGTTTAGCGGTGTTCTTTGCCTTGAACAGTAAGGATTTAAAGAGGTGTGGGCGAAAAAGGCCAGAAAAGGTAGGTTGGTCCGGAATGAGGCCTTCGTCGTCCGACATTCCCCGTTCTAGTGGGTCAGCCTCTGACAACCCCAAGTCCATCTGATGGATCGACCCCACCTCCATGGGAACATCCTGATCCTCAAATTCCACCTCCTCCCGAAGACCCTGGGCTGGTATGTTAGGAATATTGGGGAATACCTGAGTTTGATGTTGTCCCATATGCGCAAAGGATTGACCGGACAGGGATCCCACATCCGAAGCGGCCGAGAAGTGTCTGGTCCTGATGGGTTGCTGAATTCCAGCCACAATGCCCCTTTGAATCGCCATCTCCATCCATTGCCTCATTTCGATGGGGATAGTCTCAGGTAATTCCTCCTCCTGTCTTAGGCCGGCGACCGTAGGGGTGAAGGTTGCCACTGGGATTAGCCAGGCAGTGCTCATTGGAGGAGATGTGCCTATGGGAGGTTGTCCAGAAACAGCCTGCCTGGCCCCAACAATGGACTTGGGTCCTGATCAGATTGTTGTGTCATAGCCACCTTGTCTGCCTCCCTGGCTCGTTTCTGCAATTGCCTTTCCAAAGCTAGGTGCCGTCTTAGAGGCCTTTTGGGGGCCTACTGGCTTATCTCGAGACTTATTTGTCTTGGAGCGGAAAGCGTTGTCACCTTCCATTGTGGATGACTGATTCTCTTGCCTCTGACTTTAATTTTTAATTTATTATTATTATTATTATTATTATTATTATTATTATTATTATTATTATTATTATTATTATTATTATATTATTATTATTATTTTATTATTATTTGTACTTTGGGGTGATGCCTTCCCCTGTGGTTGAAAGTAGAACGCTCCTCCAGGAGAGTAAGTCTATATATATATCTATATCTATATATACATGCCCATATACATATGCCTATATCTATATGTAAAACTGTGCATATGGTAAACAGTATATCAGGGTCCCCAACAAGGGAAATCCCCAAGCGCTCCAAACGAGAACTTTCTGGATCCCTGGTCCCCAACAAGGGAAACCAGCTATACAGGATCTGAGGTGGATTCTTTCCTGTCAAAACAAAACATCCCGCTGTTTAAAATGGCACTTGCGGCTTCACTCCAAAGAAATGATCCAAAGGCAATTGCAAGGAAATTCCTTTTTAATGACTAGCCTGCTTATCCAACGTCAGCCAGACAAGGGAGAGCTAAACCCAGGGAGAACGAAGTGGGAAGGTACTGCCCCGGTCCCCAAAAAGGGAAACCAGCGGGGAATGGCGCCTGTGATATTTAGGTGTGAACTTGAGCCAGCCATTGAAAAAGGCGGGAAGCCAGAATCTCCGCTAATGTCTAAGAAGTCTAATGAGCCGCTGCTGCTGAGGCTCTAACTTGCGAATTAAATGCTCCTGTCAGACGAAACGGCAAGGCGAAGTGAGCCGCGGCTGCGAGCGCTCCGCTACAATCGCAGAGAAGACGATCAGAAAGTTAGATAAGGTAATTGCCTGAGGCAGTCGCCTCAGGCTGCTTGTGGAGTGGCAGGCTCCGCTAGTTACAAAGAAACTGTTTTTAAACTGATCGAGGCAACCTAATAGAGGCACAAGCCTGAAAAAAAAACCAAATTAAATGGGGAAGATTTTTATAAGCCGAAATAACCCAAGAGCAAACCTGAATCAGAAAACCGTTCCAGTCAGGGAGTGCACAACCTCTTACCACGAGCTAAAACGGGGGGATACAGGGGAGGTGTTCCGTGGAGGAGGAGGAGCGTCCCGGAGTTTTAAGCCCAGCCTTTCCAGAAGAGACTGAAGCACCTCCCACTTCTGGATGCTCTGAACAGCTCATGGGAGAAACTACAGATTACATTTTTGGTAATTGTCAACAATGCTTACATTTTGATTGCTGAATGATCATGTTTATAGGTTATGTTTCAGTGGTGCAAACTCCCAAGCACATTGCACTGACATGGAATGTATTTGTGGAAATGAGTTATGGTAATCCTGTGTAATGAGTTAAATGAAATTGAAGCTTGCAGCCTTCAAAGAAAATAAATGTAGATAGGAGTCCTAAATCATTTGCCTGACATGTTTACTGTTGAACTGAATGAATGAAAATTAAATGCTGTTTCTATTTCAACAGTTCACATATAATTATCAAAGGATGTGAAAAGGCTCTGAGAGAAAGTGACTTATTTTTAATAGAGTTTCTGTATTTTTTTAATAGGCGTACCACAGGTAGGCTGCAAATATATGGAAACTACTACTATAGATGGTAAAAAGGAAAGTTTTTGCAGCTTAGATATGGTACGGCTAGCTTTTATTTTACATATCTAAAGATAGGTTGCTTCCTTGAATATACATACAGTATTCATCAGATGAATCATTGAGTATAATAAAGTAGAGCATGAAAAGTTGTCTAATTTGGAGAGTGCAACTTTGGGAAATGTTGCTAATCTAATGTTAATACAAATCTGAAATGCAAAATGCATTTTAGCATCCTTGCTAAACTGCTGTAACTCTTCTTCTGTGAGTGGGCATAGGTGTGCATGTATGAAGGCTCCTTCAGTCTTGTTTTTTGATGACTTCCTGGATGGAAAAAAAAAATCCCTTCCCTGCAGTTTTTTTGGCAAGATCTTTGAAAGTGGTTTGCAATTCTTCTTTTTCTAAGACTGAAAGAGTGACTAACCCACAGTCACCTAGCTGGCTTCACACCTAAGACTAGACTGGAATTCACAGTCTCCCTGTTTTTACCTTCCTACCCCTATCCTACCTTCCTTTACCTATTTATATACTTACTTACCTTACTTACTTTACTTTCTTATTTATACCACTTTTATTATTTTGATAAATAACTTGAGCCATCTAAAATACTTAATGCTCCTTGTTTCTCCATAACATTCTTGTGAGGTGGGTTGAGCTGAGAGTGACCAGCCCAAAGTCACCCAGATGGATTTCATGCCTAGGGTGGGACTAGAACTCATAGTTTCCTGGTTTCTAGCCTGATGCCTTAACCACTGACGTTTTATAACTCTGATAGTATAATGTTACTATTCCCTCTTATCTACAGAAATTATGATTCTGTACACCATAACCTTCTGGTATATATTTTCAGCTGAAAGATATGTTTCCTGGTTTTCGATTGGCATTGCCCCCAAAGCGTTGGTTCAAGGATAATTACAATCCTGACTTCCTAGAAGATAGACAGCTAGGACTCCAAGCATTTCTACAGAATTTAGTAGCTCACAAAGACATTGCCAACTGGTATGTAATTTTTTTAAACTATTCTCAGCAGATGTTGCAGCTCTCCTTTCCTCATTTAAATGGTACTGTTACTTTTCAGAGGGTGTAAATAATTTTCTTCTGTAAACAAAGTATTTAATAAGACAAGGAGAATTTGGCAATGCAGTGCATTACATTTTAAATAATTCTGAGACTGCAAGGTTCAATTTCAGAGGCTTTATTCTTTTTAATAGAGATTCAGAATAGTGATTGTAATGTCTTTACAGAGTAGAATGGATAAAAGATATAACGATTTAGAGTTGGTTGAGAAAAGTTGTACCTTTTGTATTCTTGTTGAATATTTCAATACAGAAGCAGGGAATGTGTGGATGACTGAATGAGACAGAACAGTAGTGACAAAAATAGATACTACTTGGTAGACAACTGTCAACTCTGTTGCATAGGCACCTGATTTGAGTAATCTTAGAGCATATTTGTTGTTTATCCCAGATGTTTCAGACTTTAATATTGGCAGCTGCATAAACTTCTTTCAGAACACTTTTGTAGAAAAGGCTTTATTTTTAGCTTTATTTTTGCTTAATCGTGGTTTGTTGAATAAGACACAATGGCTCGATTTTCACAATGTGCTAAAAAAAAACTACCAGCAGACATACTATGACTTAATTAAATCTATGAGCTTGGCTGCTTTTGTGGATATTAAATATTATTTTTTAATAATACCTCAAGTATCTGGGAAAAAAGAATAATAAGTTCTGGTCTCAATTTTAAGGAGTAAATAAACACAACAATAGACGAAGGCGTTGTTGATTAGCTATTTGGTTTCCAATTGTATCAAGATAACTCTTAAAGCATGAGTGCATGTTCCTCTTTATATTTTTTCTGGTATGTATGAAATATAGTAAAACATACTGTACTGATTCTATAGTGCTGTGTGACAAACATTTCTGGATGATAATAATAGGATTTTATTAGTGAGTTTTGCCCATGTGTGAATATTCAAAACTGAAGAAACCTTAAAGCTATATAGTTGTCTTCTTTCTTCTTTTCCTCAGTTATCGATATTAATTGCTCGATGCTAGAAAGAAGAAAGAAAATCTAAAAATGGAAATTCAGTGTTTTTTTCTGTTTTCAGCATAGTTAGTAAGCAAGATATGAATATATAAATGTTTTTTACTGCTATAAATCATAACTTTTTGTAGAAGACACATAAGTAATAACTTATAATTGTTACTATTATCTTGTTATTGAAGAGTTAAAGGCATATTGCTTATTAACTGTGATCCTGACAGGCTCAAGATTGACTCAGCCTTTCATCTTTATGAGGGCAATAAAATGAAGACCCAGATTGTGGGGAGCAATATGCTGACATTGTAAACCACCCAGAGAGGGCTTAAGTGTCATTGCTATTAAATTATAATCTCAATACAGTAGGTTGTAACAGCTCTCAGGTGCCTTAAAACCTAAACCTAAAATTCTCTTCTCTGAAATCCTGCTAACAAAAACCCAAATCAACCAGATTTTAGCCAATTTGCTGGCCAGCCCGTTCCACTATATGATTAGATTACACAAATCTAACCATATAGGGGGCGTGCATAAGCACACCAACGTGCCTACCGTCCCTGTCCTATTGTTTCTCTTATTCTTTTATTTTTCTTATATGTACCCATTTCATGTATTCACAACTATGTATACACTTATACTTATTATCTTGTAAACAATTGGCAAATCAAATAAATAAAAAATAAATAAAATATATTAAAGTAGCTTGCTACATTACAACTTGTTTCAAACAAGAGCTTAGTTGGTTCTCTGTACTAAGACTTCTGTGTGAGGGTTGGGTTTCGGGGTTTGTTTGTTTTTTTGGTCCATATTTATCTAGCTCCTAGAAACATATTTTCATGTGAGGCTTATTTTCAAATGTGGTTTGAGAGAGTTACCGAATTGCACATTTAAGCTGCATTTTTTCTTAATGAAAACTTTGCTTCTTGTATACATAGAATGACCACTGTTATACAGGCTATAAACTGCATCACTAATTACTTGTAAAGGCAACTGACATTCTTAGTTAAGTGCGTAGAAGTGTACACCTTATTATCATGCTTTGATATTGGCTATTTAATATTCAGTTTTGTAGGTATGTATTTTGGAACTATCCTTTTAACTTGACAGTTCATTCTCAATGTGTTATAGAACAAATAAAATCAAGGACAAATTGCAAGCAGCAATACTTCATAAAATAAACTCATGAGATGGCCTTTTGCAGCCTGTCTCACTTCTTTTCAAAGAAGCAGTTCAGCTACTGATAAAAAATATCCACTGTAACATAATTACGTTTTCAAAAGGTGACCTTTTCCAAACATATTACATGAAGAAAAAGAGTATTGTTTCCATTTTACTAGGTAGATTTTAGTACCATATAATTTCTCCTTCCCTCTGCCTTACCAAAGTGAAAACTGACAATCTACTGTAGGATTCTACAAATTTGTAGAATCCTACTGGGTTTTTTTCCCTTGGGGGCGGGGGGCTGTAATATAAAGTTGCCTCTAGATGACTAAATCAAATGGATGGATGGAGGATGGTAAAATAAAATAAAGGACTTTTGTAACTTTATGGTAGGAACTTTGTGATGACAACAGTCAATAATAAGGTTTTACTTTGTAGTGTTAGAATTTTTCAGATATTATTACCTGTAATGTATTTTTTTTAAAAAAGCAATGTTTTTAAGAAAACTTAAACAATAATTTATTTCTAAAAATATATAAGCTAATAGATATGGAATAGATATACTGAAATGAATGTCTTCATTCATATTTCTTATAATGTGAAGGGTTTTTTTCCCCATTTTGATAGTATTTCATGCTGTAGCCACAGCTATTTACAGTTTTGATTGAAATCTTAGGATAGACTTCTTAAAAGAAATAATTCTGCAAATTGGATTATGTAGCAATCTGTTGGAAAAGAATGTGGAATCATACTTATCTAACTGCAGTTATATGGAATCTTTTTGGATATTGTAGTGCATAAATTGAACAAAAAGGCAGGAAGAAAAAGTTTGGTGTATCAAGTAAGCCATTTATAGCATACCAGTACATTAAATGGTGTGGATTATTTTAAAATTCAATTACACATGACGTGTTGTATTCAAGGAAAATGATGTGTAGTTGAACTATTAATTTTATTTTTATCTTGAACCACCTTTTCAAAATATTTCATTCTTTTTAATAACATGTATGCTTACTAGAGAGAAAATTATGTTCAAATCTTTGCCTCTAATTATGTTTGCATCTGCTTTTATAAATTTTAATAATGCAGTTAATTCCTATTTGGGGAAGCATTACTGTACAGCATTTGGCATATTCCCAGCATGCATTGTCTTGTATTTTCGTTGTCAATTGCTCTTATTTATCAATTGCTCTTATTTTCCATTCTTTTCAAAGCCTTGCAGTAAGAGAGTTTCTTTGTTTGGATGACCCTCCGGGGCCCTTTGATAGCCTTGAAGAGAGCAGGGTAAGTGCAATAGAGGAATTTGTTTTTTACCATAGAAGAGAAGATTTTAATTGCAAAGTGACCTAAGTTTTATCACATAGTGCCTTCATGTGAATAGCAGCAACTTTTTGTTCTTTCTCCAACTATAAATTCAACATGGTCATCATGTAGCAAAATAGACTGAATGAATAAACTATGCACTATATATGAGCAGAGCTGGGGACCAAAATGCAAAGAGATGGATTTAGTAAAAGAGCAAAAGTGAAAAGAATAGGACAGTGGGGAAAAGAATTCGGGAAATATAATAATTAACTACACAGAGATTCCACAGCTTTGTTCATGCCATGTGTATGTTCTATTTTGTTATATTTATATTTAGATGTGATTTATTTGTATGTTTATAGGCTTTTAAAACCATTTCAATTATGATGTACAATTGGATGGGCCTTTTTTATTCTTTTTCTCTGTATAAACATTAAATATCATGTGTTTGCCTGTCCTGTATATACTGTAATTCTAGAATACAAAGCCAGGTATGAAATGAAATAAAAATCTATCACAGGTAGTTGATATATTTGCCTTATCAATAATTTCTTATTTAAATTATCTTACTGTTATTGTTGTAATAAGAGAAAAAAGTATTTTTGTCATATTTTTGTGAATATATTAGAGTCACTAATTTTTTTGATGTAGCACAAATAGTATTTTGAGAATTCATAAAATTGCTACCATTAAGCAGAAATATATAGAATAATGTATCATTTGGGATTATTTCCAGCAAATATGATTGAAACAGCTTAGTGTTGACACTACAGAAATTTTCTGTTTTTGTGAACGCTATACAGTATGTTGCACTTATGAATATCAATATGAATTTAATTTTTTATTTTTTGTTTACAATGGATTATTAGCAATCTTAAAAGAATAATAGCTTTGCATAAGGCTTTTGGTGCTCATTTGGATTTTCCTAAATAAGATTGAACTATTTTATATCCAATACCAACTCCCAAATATTTTTAACTGTAGCATATTAATAGTATTGTCAGAGTGTTTTACAGTTGAAGAACTGGGAGGATATATCTAACAACTTCAGTAGTTAACTGAAAAGACTAAAAAATGCCAGATGAGATATCCTACCAAATTAGCGTTTTCTGGCACTGATAAATTATGAACTGCAAACTTCTCACTATTAACTATAGATTTGCTTTTAAGAGAACAATTGTTTATTGGCCAATGCTTCATAGTTCTCTTCGTTAAATAGTTCTTCTATACACATAATATTTTGCTGTAAGGAAGAATGCTGCACTTAAGAACTGTATTTACATACAATGAAAATGCAGAACTGCCATAAAATATTCGTCACATATGAATGATAAATGGGAGTCTAACAAAAATTATTTGGTTATCTTAACCAAAGTATGTAATTTAAGTACATAATTTGCTTCACAAAATGGTGGGTGTAACAGAAAGTAAAAGGCATTCTAAGGCTTAACTTCATAAAGACACATCTATGCAGTTTTCTCAAAAACGTTGTTTGCCTTTGTCATCTTGCATCTTGTGTATCTTTAATTTCCAACTCTAACTTCCGGATTCATACACTGATTATTTTTCGTCCAAGGACTAATCAGACCAGCCCTAATTAGCAGCTGAGACAAGATCAGTTAAGTTCTATGATCTGCTGAGGCTACCAGTGGGCTTTCATGTCAGAGATATTTGAGCATCCTCTTGAGTTGCTTGTTTTTATTGTGGTTAAGGTGTAACAGAATCCTATAATTAGTCTTTCAGAATCTGAACAGTGTGAGTACACCTACATATACACGTACATACCCTCTAGGCTTATTTACATAAATAATGTATAGCCCATCTCAGTTTTGACTTTTATCTTTAAATAGAAATGTTTGAGGCAGTTACACAATGTTGTCAACTTTTTTGATTAAATTAACTGATCAAATAAAAGGTTTATCCAAAAGAAAAATTAATAATTTTTCAGGTTATTAGTTTTCTAGTACAAGGATATCAGTAGAACATTGATAGAACATTACTTTCAAAAATTTAAATTTCCTTCTAGGCTTTTTGTGAAACTTTGGAGGAAGCAAACTACCGGCTCCAAAAGGAACTTAATGAAAAACAAAAAGAGGTGGAAACTCTGAAAAAGTTGTTAAATGAAAAAGAATTGTACATAAATGAAATGGAGAAAAGACTTGGGTAAGACTGAAACAAAGCTGCTCACCACAAAATCTCACTATCATACCTAGTGATTGGAATCAAATACTTTAGGAACTCTGAATACTTCCTTGTATGTATTTATTTTTCAAATTTCTATAGCTTCCCAACTGTTACAACAGAAATGACTCTGGGAGGCCTATAATAAAGTTAAAAAATAGTTCACAAATAACAATTATAATTATTAAAAGTATTAAAAACTGTAAGACACAGCTGAACAAAAATTGACAAAGAGATATTAATAATCTTACTATTGTCCAGTTCCCCAGGGGCCCCCAAAAGGCAGGAAACACTTGAGATGGTAATCAGAGAGGAAATTTTAAGTTCTGTCTCTCCACCAAGAACATGTGTGAGACTTTGAGATAAAACCCGTATCATGTCTTAACTTCTATTTGAAAAGGAGAACGAGAACATTGCAACAGAGTTTGTAGTCTCTTAAGGGAGAAAAATAAGTATTCAGGGTGGAATGCTTTTCTGGCAAAGGTCATTTCAGAATTAAATATTCTGTTTATATTTAATAATTCAGAAACATTCAATTTTACAATCCCAGACACCAGATAAATGGTATCAGAGGTTATTTTATCTTCAATGAACATTTTTCAGCATACATTGACTATGTAATATTAACAATAATGAAAATTACTGCTTTGTTCTATCAATAGAAAGCTGCGCTTTAAAAGAATTTCTAGGAGAAAACTCCACTGAATGCAATGACTCTTTTAAATACATGTGCATAGTTTTCTCCAATGAAAGAAGCTTTCCCCAGAGACATTTTAATAATAATTCCCAGCTAAAATAAAAGACCTGCCTTGATTTTGTTACAGGGACTTAAATTTAGTGGAAACAAAGTCTTGTAAATTGTCAGGAGAGGGAAGTGAATGCAGTGGAGAAGTGGAGTCATCCGCAACAGAGGCAGATCAAAGAACGTTGGAAGAAGACAGCCGGTAAATGATCATTGAGCAGTTTTATTTAAAGTTAAGCTCTGAAATGCAAATCATCTGCAAGCTTAGAACAGTCCTTTGGGGTAACCCGCTGCAGACATTTCAGGCATTTTGCTGGAGATGTTTTCCATAGGATTGTGCCTTCATTATAATCAAACTTAGTAATTTTTATATTACTTGTCTTCAAGTTTCTGCACGTACTTGGGTTTTCCAATGCTTTTCTACCGCTTAAAAAGTCATTGGATGACATTGAAATTAAAAGTTAATTAATTGATGCCAATAGCTTTCCAGTTGGCTGTATGCTGAAAAAAATCACACGGCATGGTAACTTGTAGGATATGAGTATTGTATAAAATATGAGCCCCGCAATTTGCAGATAGACAGTGTCCCCATACTAGCACATATTAGAACTGAGTGATAGCTCACATTTTTGGCTCACATTTTTAATGTAAATATATTGATCTGAATCTGCAGGTCTGAAAAAGAGGATTGGAAAACCTCTTGGAGTGGGTCACTGGTAGAAAACTTTGTGCCAGAAATAGAAGTAGCCGAAGTGGCATATACTGCTGATATAGATGAGATGTAAGCATCACTTGTTTTGCTTATTTTATTTTATTTTTAAAAAAGATCTATCTGGAAGTTGTTGAACAACAGCAGTAGAACTGAAGATGATAGGAATGTTTACATAAATCATTCAGAATACATTTTTGACACAAGAAGAATAATCAGTGCTGCTGCTTTAATTCATTTGTTATCTAAGATATATTGATATGTGGAGAACTATATTAATATATAACAACTTTGGTTAAGTTTATGTTATGCCTAGAATCCTAAGTAATGTGTATAATTTAGCAGAGTAGATAAAGGTTAAATGTCAATTATCATTTGGCTTGTCACACCTGTTTACTACTACTATGTGACTATTTTGTATGGGCAGCTTTTGGTATCTGATTTTGCAGATTCTTTATATAGGATATAGTTTTATGCTCTGGAAATATAATACTGCCATCAGGCTTCAGAAACAGTATATGATCTCTCATGTTTTTAAAGTGATAAATTTAAATATGTATGTTTTAATGCAATAAACTAGAAAAGCTTAAAGTACCAAAATAATACTTCAGAAATAGGAATAAGATTGAGAGTTTTTTATAATGGGAGAGGGAGAATAATAGCCTAGTTATACTGTAGATAGTCATATACACTTGAAAATATTGTAAAAACTGATTTAACGTTGTACTTGTTTTTTCTTTAAATCTTACGATAATTTTGCTATAATAATCATATATATATATATATATATATATATATATATATATATATATATATATATATATATATATATATATATAAACACTACCTCCTACTTTGTTACTTATGCATAAGTGTGCTGTTTAATACCTATTCAATATGTATATGATTGATAATGGCCATTTGTTAAAGCCATACTTCTGCACCGTTAATGAAATCTAGTTGCAGTTTGTATGAAGATACCAGGAATTCTGTAGCTTACATACAAATTTTGTTATGCCCAACAATGCACTTTATTGTAAACACACACCTTGTGTCAGGATCACTGGCATATGCGTATACAGAGACACATACACACACACCCATGCATACCTTTTGATCAAGAAAAGGTGAAGTGATTTGCACAATCATGTCTCTTTCTATTATGCCTGTTACTTATGTTTGCTGTAGTGTGCGTCAGCTTTATGGAATCTTCAGAAACATTTTGCTGAGCGGCTGTTTGCTCAAAGTGCCTTTTGTCTCCTCTTCCCGTGAAAAGAATGCAAGCTTTGTTCTTCTTTATGCCATTTACTCTTTGTTTATCTTAATGTTGTTAGCACACACGTCTCCATGTGCTTGGACTTTTCAATGTTCACTTTGTAATTTTGGGTCTGAGGAAAAGCACTCTGTAGAATTGTATACAACTGTCCGAGGAAAATAAAGATTTCGACATGAGATCTTTTGCTGTCTTTTGTGGAAAAAAATTCAAAAGCCAAAGTAAAGGTAAAAGCTTCCTCATATTAAAGTTGACTTTAGTGACACATTCACCTGTGTCACACTTACACATCAAAGTTTCATCTGCATTATAAATATTATGAAATATATTCATTGTATGAAAGTATAAGGTATACTTTCATATAGATTTCTCAATTACTGTTTATTCCTACAACTTCCACTCCCATCTCCAATTTGTCCATAAAGTCTCTCAGTATTCAAGCAGTCTTCAGGAATTGAAGAGATATAACAAATAGTTATTTTCCTCTCATTTATGAACTTCTCTGGATACAGACCCTCCATGAATACAGAATGGCATGGTTGGATCTAGTCCTATATTATATGTTATTACTTGACATGTTGATATATTTTTAAATAGTTCTACCAAAATTCAAAAACAGGCCTAACAGCAAAACTCCTGATGCACCAGATATTTTGTTCATATGCAGATAAACATTTGGGTGTGGTATTTTTATATACTAGGTATGAAATATTTATTCAAGGTTCCCGACACAAAGACAAATACACAATGTCTAAATGCTGAAATCCTACTATTAAGTATAATCCAGTAGTTATAAAATACAGTTTCCAGATTTGAAGATTTTTTTAAAGGTATATTTTGTATAAGAGTTTAGATGAGAATTTTATAGGGCTGGTCTTTTAGGTCAACAAACTAATTATTTAAAAGTTTATTTCAGGCATCTGCATCTCCACACAGGAAAGATTCAAAATCATAGATATGAAACAGTGTTGTAACTTTCACTATACAATGTTGTTGCCTCCCAAGATGGGGGCCATTTGAAGAACAGAGTAAATGCCATATCTTAATGAATCTCTACTCCCATGTTATCACTTGAGGTAAATAGAGAGTTGGCGAAATTAACAGGATATGTGGTACTCTCCTTACTTCTCTTAATCTTACTTTCTACATTTTTCATTTCTCCTTCAAACTACCCACTTCCCCCATTTCTTGGTACTATTGGCTTACATCTATTATTATTCTCATCTGTGGGGAAAGACACACAGGGGGGAAAAAATGAAATCTCTTCTTATTGTTTCCAAAGAAATGTAGAAACTGGGTGCAGCACGTATGAAAAGGAAATGGAGTATAATTGAGCAGAGTAGGAAATTATTTTGGAATTACATCCCTGGAACAGGAATTCCAGAGGCAATTAAGAGTAGGGGTGTCAAACTCACATCATCACGATGGCATCATGTGATATGCTGGGACTTTTTTCTCCTTCACTAAACTGGGTGAGGGCAGGGCCAGCACTTGACACATCCAGCCCCACAAGCTGTGAGTTTAACACCCTTGATTTAGAGAAACTTAAAGTTTCTCCTATATAGTAAAGGAATCTTGGCTGTTAAAATGAGAAAATCAAGTATGCTTTCTCTTAGTAGCCATACATTAAAAATATCGTTCATTTGATTTCCCAAATAATTATCCAAAGGCAGGAGACATTTAAGATCAGAATAGTATCACTCTGAAGAGATCTATTTTATGTTCTGGTTTTTCCTGCAATCAATATTTTAAAATGCAGAGCGTTTTATATAGATTGCACTTCATGGTAATTGCTATGTGAGTTTAATTCTAGAAACGCACTGTATGCATAGGCTTCTTCTACCCTGTTCTGTATGCACCCATTTGTTTCTGCAATGTAAACAGAAAACAGGCCATCTTTTTCCTCACTCTGAACTACATCAAAAACTTTAACTGTGTAACTTTGTGTTATGTGCAACATAAAGCTATAGTACTTTAATCATACTTTATTAAGCTTTAGTGACCTATTGTCCATACAGGTTATGCTTTCTATGGGCAACTTTGTTAACATGATTTTAATATTGCTGGAAGAGTAAAGATAGGGTTACATGAGATTCTAATCCATGTTAATGATTGCTCACTTAGAAGAAAGGAGGCCTATGTTTGCAATCATTAAAAGGTTTTAGAACTTTTTAATGTTCCAAAATTCTTAAAATCAACACATGCAGCACATTTGTTTCTGTGACCTCCTATCCATCATAGTGTAGCAGACATGCAGGTAATTTCCACACAATTTGTGATTTTTTTTTCCCTTTGATATGTCTGTGCAAACATTTGATAGAGCAATTTGAGAGTATAAAGCAATCATATACTATATAATCATTGCATAACACTGTAATCATTATCTGTATACGCTGTATTTGAATGATTAAAGAAAAATAACAAAACCTAATTTTCTTCATTGGATGTTATGAACAGGTGCTTAAAATCTATTTTTAATGATTGAATTTGAAATCAAAGCAGCTTAATGGAATTGATAAATTGTAAAAGCATGTGCGTTATGAATGTTAAAATATCATTTGTTCTTTTGTCTAACTGCTAATAATACAGCATTCCAATATTTTATTGTTATTGGTTTCCTTTTTTCCGTTATCTTCCAAGAATCCAAACTCTATTTTAAGCATATTTTAAAGAACTTTTCAGGTTTTTGTCTTTTGCAAAAACTCAACTAAGTAGAATAACTAAATTAGAAATCTGCAATTTAGTTTATAGGATTACAGAATCTAAATGTATCAAAATACATTCCCAAGCTACCATCAATTATTTTTACATAACTTACTCATTCATGTTATTCAAGATCCAGGTCTACCAGATTGCCAATGGGCTTTTTTTATGTTTGTGACTGATTATTTTTAAAAGTTAATATTTATTTGCTGGCAGATATTGTTAAAGCCCCAAAATGACATTATTAGTTGCCAGAAAGTTCTATTTGTATGAAAAAAGAGTACACATAACAGCTGAAAAAGGGAGTGCTGGGATATCAGTGTGGAAGAAAGGTCTTGGTAGAATAAAATAAGATAGTCTAACAAATAGAAGATGTTTAAAGATGAGAATGTGGAAAGAGTTTTGATACTTTTGAACTTTGGTGCTGGAGAAGACTCCTGGAAATGGCATGCATAACTCAGAAAACAAATCAACTCAGCATTATTGCTTGAGGTGCAAATTACCAGACGCTCATATTTTGGAGAAATCATGAGAAATCAGCTCCTTTGAAAAGTTTCTAATGTGGACTTCTGGTTTGAGCTTCACGGACAGACCGAAACTGCGATCGTGCGCAGTTTCGATCCGTGCTCGCCGTTGGAGCACCCCGAGCCAGCTGGATTCGGGGCTAAGCCACCCTGTAGAGGTGGTGAAGAAGGGGGAGACTGCCAGCAGGGTTGAGGAGAGCCGCATCTCTCCTCCTCAGCTGGCCATTACTCCCTTTCCCGAAGGTGGTTGCAGCGGTGGTCAGAAATGGCCACTTCAAAGAAGAACTTGACCGGAAAAGAATGTGCAGGAGGAAGATAAGAAGAGAAAGTCTTGGTTAACCGGGTTAAACTGCAAAAGCAACAACTAAGGTACCCTGGAATTTAAACTACAAAAAAAGTAACATTCCCAAAGAAGATTTTGAAGCAGCAAAAGAGAGAGAAGGGAAAGGATTTGGTTTTTTTTCTCTCTCTCCCTTTCCCTATATTGACAGCTAAGCAAGAAATTGGAAAAAAAATTCACTTGGACATCAATAGGCATTGAAGCTGAAAATAAAATGTCAAAGGGATAATAAAGATTTCTGGATACTTAAAAGCTTTTAAAAGCGGGAAAGGAGAGAAAAAGAATAAAAGGGCAGGATCTGGGGGGGGGAAAGGAGGAGACTGCCTGGAATTAAAAGGAATCTACAGTAAAACTTTAACAAGACTTCTAAAAGATACATTTTAACTGAAACTTGGCAACAAAATAGTAGAACCCCAAGAAGAGAAAGTGGAAAAAAGAAGCAAAAAGAAACAGCTTCGGTGTATTTGGATTACTTGGTGATCTCTGGATTTTTGGTTATTGCATTTGAATGACTAAAATTAATCAGGTGGTTGTTTAAAGGTTTTTAAAATGGCACCACTTTTAGAAGAATTGAAGATGGAACTTAAAAAGTATAAAGAAGATGCACAAGAAGGAAGAAGCTCTTTTGGCTTCATATTTCAATTTTTAGAAATGGAGATTTGGAACTATGAGAAACAACAAGAAACTCCTGCAGAACAAGAAGATTGGGACAAAGAAGAAGCCATCTTTAATGAACAAGTAATTTTATGTGGGGAAGAAAAAGGAAAGGGGGGAAAAGAGAATGAAAAGTTTAAGATTTAAAAAAACAACCAAAGAAAAGAAAAATAGTTTGAAAAACAAGTATAATATTGGAAAGCAACAGAAGAGGGGAATACAGAAGAGAGAAATAGAACTAGAGAGACAAGGGGAGGGAGAAGAAGAGAGGGAAAAGGGGAGGGAGAAGAAGAGAGGGAAGAAGGAAAGGAAAAGAAGCTACAAAGGACAGAAACAAGATATAGAGAAACAGGGCCTATTTAGAGGTAAGGGGTGAAAATTTAATTGAAAAAGGGATTCTGTAAAGGTACATAAGATTGTATTGTTATATTAGAAATAGAAATAATTTTAGAAAATATGAAATAATGTATGATTAAAATGATGGATAAAATAGTTATTGTAACCCACTGAAATGTTTGTTAATAAATAAATGAAATAAAATGAATGAGAGAATTGAATTAGGAAAGGATGGGAACATTTTAATTATTTAACATTTTATAAAATATAAGTGAAGAGGAATAGAGGGAAAAAATTAATTATGGAAAGCTCATAACTGTTCCCAAAGAAGTATGATATTTAATTGAAAAGTAATGTTAAAGAAGTTAAGATTTTAATGAACATTAATATTAATGATAGAATTGAATTGGAATGGAATGAGTGTTTTAATTACATATATTTATAATCTTTTCTTAAGAATATAGTGTGTATTTTAAGAATGTACCAAGTAGAATTCGAATGGAAGTTATGTATTATATTGAATGTTATAACTTTAAGGTATATATTGAAGCTTAAATAAGAGTTAAATGGATAAAACTAAAAGATATAAAGGTGTCATACTCCAATTAGTAATTACAGGAGAAATTTTGTTTAATGAGAAAAGATAATAGATAATTGAAACAGGACAGACAAAAAATATAAATACAATGATTTGAATTGAGACGAGATAATCAAAATAAAATTGAGAAAATTAAAAGAGGGGGAAAGCTATGTAGAAAATGTAAAATAGCAATAAGATATGGAACAGAACATAAAAATGAGCATGAAATTGAATTTGTGTCTGTACGAAGAAGTGTAACCTGGGACCATGCTACTTTCAAAAAAGATGTTTTATTTGTATTGTGTTTTTTTGTGTGTGTGAAAACTCAAATAAAATTCCCCCCAAAGAAAAGTTTCTAATGTGAGAAACTGGACTGAATGAATTGAATGATTAGTAGCAAGGTGGATGGACTTGATTGCAGTAGCAAGGAATATGTATGGACAGCAAACAGCCTGATGGACAACAAGTCATAATCGAAAAAGACAGTATAGTGATGAAGAATCAACATTGACTTGACTGCACCTATTTGATCAATCAAGAAAAGATTTAAGAAAGCAGCAGAAGTGTAGCAATATATAGTAAGTATTAGGAACTGTAAATAGAATCTGAAATCAAAATATTGCAGAGTGAAATGTTCTTATTCGAGCTTCAAGGCACCAATGCCTTTCTGCAGGAAAAAAATCTATATCTACCCTTCTTCTCCAAATCTCTTTACTAACTGATAGTAATTTTGTGATTGAATGTGATCAGTTCATGTTGAGGTGTTCCTCTTTAAAACCCTTTCTGTATTCTTTTCCTTCCTACACATCACTCCATTTCCCCAGGCAATTTAATTGAGTAGTCCTTGCATTCATTTTGACTTTTTCCTCTTCTTCATAAAATCATGTTTGTGTAATTTCTATTATTTTTTCAGTTTTATCAATTCAATTTATTTTCCCATCTGTTATATATAATACACACAACACACACACACACACACACACACACACACACAATCTTTTTCAGCCTTGCAAACTCTTCAAATCATCTCATTTCTTTGGAAACACCATTCTAATCATTTAGAGCCAGAATAAAACTGTTCTGCTCCTTGAAGAATTAAAGGATAGAAAGGTAATCAAATTGATAAAAGGAAACTGCAAAATTGGGTGCGGACCTTTCCCCATACAATTAATTCCGGGTGCTATGCTTCGCAAATCAATATTATTAGGCTTGACCCTACAGGCATTCAATCTGAAGTCTACTTCCCCATGTTCCAAATCTGCTTCCTAGAGATCCCTGGGTGTCAGTAACTTGGGAAATTATAGTTGGAAAAAGAAGCAAAAGCCCGGGGCTGTAATTTCCAAAAATTCATTCTACCGTACATGGTATTTAAACTAGGGGAGGTAAGAAAGCCAACAGAAAATATTTCTTTAAGTTTAATTTGCAATGGGGAGTAGGAAAGGAATTTCAAAGCATAAGTGTACAAGTTTGTAAGGGAAGGGTAAACTTCCTCTTTATCCTGTGACCCCTACAAAGTTTAGAAAAAATGCTTTCACTGCCGCCAATTATTTTTTTCAGCTTGATTGCCCAGGAGGAAAAAGGATTTGCAACATTCAACACTCCACTTCCTATGTGCTGTAACATTCCAAATTCAACAGAATCCCTTTTCCCTGTGCTATACCTCTTTTTTTTCCCCTCTTTGTTTTAAATAAGGCCTTTGGCCAAGGCATTAACTTATTGATATTAAATGTCATATCATTAGTAGTGTGTGCATCTGTAAGCTCTGATCTGTTCAAACAAAAAGCATTTTACATTGGGACAACAAAGTATCACACGAACATATCAGTTTCTTAAATGTGTAGTTTCTTTTCCCAAATAAACATCTCTCCTCTGGAAATGGTAATTTGTGCACTTTCTTTCCTCCTTTGTTTTCTCGGTGGAGGATCTGGCACCCTATCTCACTTGCTGTGGATTGTAAATTGTTGCAGTGACAGTAATTTGGAGGATTAGCAAATTGCGGTTTGTTCTGTGGGAAGGACTTGGTCTCCCAACAGTTTTCAATATGAAAAGCTTCAATGGGCAAGAGTTAAAATCAAATATATTCTACTTCCAAACTGTGGAAACACTATTCAAGTTAGTAACTCATCTTGATTCATAAAGAATTACTATTTTGGTGTTTCAAATTCACTCATGCTCATTTACTTGGAATATATTCCTATAGAAAATGATGGGTTATATGAATGAATTTCTATAGATTGCAATAACCATAATAGTGTTGATAAAATTTCTATGATATACTGATGTCACAATACAAAATTCTGGACCAAGCCCAGAAAGTATGCAGAGATGAGCAACAAAGATGATAAAGGGTCCAGAAGCTAAATTGTATGATGAATGGTTGAGAAAACCAGGTAAGTCTAACCTATCGAAGAGAAGGATGAAGGGAGACGTGATAACTGTCTTCCAGTACTGTCACAAAGAAGAGTGGATTGACTTATTTTTCAAAACACCAGATGGCAGGACAAAAATTAATGGGTGGAACTTGCTAAAGAGAGATCCAGCCTATAAGTAAGGACAAATTTTCTGACAGCAAGAACAATCAGTGGAACAGCTTGCTGCTCAAGAGTTGTAGATGCTACATCGCTGGAGGTTTTCAAAAATAGACTGGACAACTATTTGATAGTATAAGGATAGTATAAGGTATCTGCCTTGAGCAGGGAGTTGGACTAGAAGAACTCTGAGGTTCCTTTCAGCACTATGATTCTACATTCTATGTTTTGTAAGTCTTCTCTTGTTTGGGATGGATATTTTGTGCAAATACTATTTGCATAGCTGTAGAATATATTGCACACCTACCAGAAAGCATTTCTTTAGCACATTTCTAGGTTTTAAAACGCATTGTGTATGGTTTCTCAAAAATCTTTCCAATAGGTCTTGAAAAATTGGTATCATTCTTTCAGATGAAGCCGTGAAAGCATGCCCAGTCCATCACTGAGATCTGAAAATCCCATTGGAATTGCATATTTTGCCATCGTTATGTAAGTTGGTTATTGAAGTAGAACTTAAGGTTACTCAGAGGAAGGTGTAGGAGAGAGAAGCAAGAGGTTTATCCATGATGGAATTCAGAAAGCACTCTGTGGAATGCTTGGGAATTGCAATTGGCCATTAAAGGAATTTCAGAAATCAAAAGAATTGAATTCTGAAAGAGAATGAGACTGTTCTGACAGGTTATCTATCAAATTTAATATTTTGATACAATATCAGAGGTTGCCAGGAAACTGCTAAATCTGTATGCCAATCTAGCTGAAAAGATGATTAATTAAAGGAAATCTTCATTTAGAATTTGTCCAACTATCAAAGACTCCCTTTTGCCAAAAACTGTCCTATGGTACAAAACTTGTATCAGTAATCATTGAGGTAATTCACAAAATAGTATTTTTAACAAGGCACATCTTATTATTAAATACTATTTTTTCATATTCAAAAAATAATAGATTTATTTTAGAAAAGAGTCCTTCAGTAGCTGAGGAAGAAACATGATTAATTTAAATAGTACAGTGTGAGATGTTAAAGTGAGAATAAAGCTCTGAGGGGTAGCTATATTCTCACTTAACGCTTGAGTCTCTTGATCAGGGAGGCATAAAAATTTCAGTTCACAAATTCAAAGTAGTGTTTGAACATAGTGGCCATTTCACAAAGGAACAAAAGAGACCTTAAGGAGTAAGAGGGAGAACTGCTGATCCGAGGGAAGTAATAGTGGCTATGACAACTCCTTCAATTCTTGGACTGCCCAACCAGATTTGGATGCTTAATTTGGTATACTTGTATCCTCGCCCATAGATTAGCAAGTGCAAATTTCTATATGGCAAATTGCTTGGGTCCTTTTAGTGTTTAATAGTGGTTTTGTTAAAACTCAGTGTGATTACAGTGTGGATTCGGAAAATGTGGCTTCAGAACACTGAGATAAAATTAGTTTGAAAAATACTTGAAGTTTCACTGACTTGACAGAAAATTAAATATGTGCTTAAACATAATGGAGCTTAAGGTTACTTGTCTCTAGTAATATAATACCTCTGGCTGTTTAAATTATAGATAAATGTGCTAAAATATTTAAATAAATCCAGTGTGAGTTTCAATTTTTTTTACCACCGATTCTATGGATGTGGCTTGGTGGGCACGCTTCATGCACACATACGCCAAACACACGCTTTACACATGCACAGAGGGTTTCCTACTAACCTGCAATCCTGCACTCTCCGTGTCTTCAGTGGCAATCAGCTGTGCCATGCGAAGCAATGGGCCAAACCAGTAGAATACCACCACTGAGTAAATCCCCTAAGAAGTTTAATATTAAAATTAATACTATTTTTCTGTGTGTGGCAGAATAGGTTTATAATCCAGCAGCTATTATAGCTGCTAGAATAAATCTATATAACATTGACAGAGAGGTACTCAATTCCTTACGTTGCAGCAAGACCCTCCCCTTAATTGACGTTTTGCTGACAGGCTGAGTTAAAAATCAATCCCTATTTAAGTAGTACAGTGTGGAATTCTTTTTAACCTAGATCTATCAGTTTAGTTTAGTTTAGTTTATTGTCATTGCACCTCGTACAACGAAATCAAACACCATCTTCAGTGCACATCATGACCAAAACCATGAAAATAAACACAAACACACATCCTTCACCCTTCACACATTGAACTGAAAACCCCCGACACTGCACCAATAGTGCACTATACAGCAGAATTCAACAGAGCTACTGCCCTGGGATAGAAGCTGTTTTTCAGCCAATTTGTCCTTGTTTTTATTACTCTGTACTGTCTGCCAGATGGTAATAGTTCAAAAAAAGGGTGCCCAGGATAAGATGGATCTTTGAGAATGGTTTGAACTTTCTTAAGGCAGTGGGAGCTATAAAGCTCTTCCAAAGAGGGGAGAGGGCAACCAATGATCTTCTGGGCAATGACGTTAACCCTCTGGAGTGCTTTCCTATCTGCCACTGTGCAATTGGCAAACCATACAGAGGCGCAGTAAGTTAAGGTACTCTCTATGGTGCAGCAGTAGAAGGTCACCAGCAGTTTTTCATTTAGTTGTTTTCTGAGAAGTCTCAGGTAGTATAATCTCTGCTGGGCCCTTTTGACCAGGGCTGCAATGTCAGCACCCCAGGTCATGGTAACACCAGAGGTGATATTCAGTAGGTTCTGACCAGTTCTGGAGAACCGGTAGCGGAAATTTTGAGTAGTTTGGAGAACCAGCAAATACCACCTCTGACTGGAGTTTTTACAGTATCCTTCCCCTGCCACGTCCACCAAGCCACGCCCACAGAACCGGTAGTAAAAGAATTTGAATCCCACCACTGGGTAACACCCAGAAACTTAAAACTGGCCACTTGCTCCACTCGGTCTCCATTGATAAGCAAGGGCTGGATGTCTGATCTGTTCCTTCTATAATCCACTATAAGCTCCTTGGTCTTATTGGTGTTGAAGACCAAGTTATTGTCTCCACACCACAAAAGCAACTGGTCTACCTCATCTCGGTAGGCAAACTCACCCCCCCACCCCCACCCCCTCGGAGATGAGTCCCACCACTGTTGTATCATCTGCAAATTTAGCAATAGTATTACTAGCGTGAGTGGGAATGCAGTCATGCACATAAAGAATAAGGGACTCAACACACAAACCTGTGGTGTACCAGTGTTAAGAATAAGGGCTGAAGAGGTATGATTACCTAATCTGACCCTCTGTGAGTGGCCAGACAGGAAATCCATAATCCAAAGGCAGATTGAATTAGAAAGCCCAAGGTTCAGAAGTTTAGACACTAGACATCAGTTGTTTGAGACATTAGTAAAAATACCAAACTGTTAACACTTTTGTGTTCCCTTTCACAATTCTGCACTGATCTTTTTCATAAACCCCCAAATTCATTAAAAGCTAGCTTTTTAACAATGAAACATATTTCTTGTTTTTATTTCTTGATAATTAATGTTTTTGTATTGGCTTTCTGCAAAAAGTCAATTAAGGCACACATAAGAAATATGAAAATAAAAGGATGGCCTAAAATTGAGCATTAGTATAACTAAAAACATTTTTGTCCAAATAATAGAATAGGGGTGGTCCTTATGGAAAGAATGCAAAGCGTTTTGTCTCTTCAGGCACTTGAGACCATTGTGAAAATTCCAATTTATTAGTAGAGTCATTAGTAAGATTACTCTCTCTTACCTCCAAAGATGTTTCCTTGTGCAAGCACAGAATTCAGTGCTACTTGTGCCAACTCCTGCCTATATGGTCTTGGTGAGCTACTATTCTGTGACATAGTTGGCAGAGCAATGATGATATAATAGATGGAATAAGGATTTTTTCTAATAGAAATAATTATTTTTATTACCTTTGAATATAAACTGAAAGGTATGCTTAGTGGTTAAAGCATCCTTCCTTATTCTAAGGCCTTCCCAATGTGTTGATGACAAGACCAATACATCTTCATCCTACATCTACTATACTACAATTCCCATCATTCCCAGCACAGAGAGACTAGCTTATAAAAAGAATTGGGGATGTTTTCTCAGTCATGAAATTCTCCATGACTTTGAGCCAGTAATCCTAAACTAGCTCAGAAAAATGCTTGTGAAATAAATAGGCCTGAAGTATGAAGAATGCTTTGCATGTACTTCCAGTCACCTTGGAGAAGAAGATGGATGTCATTTTTAAAAGTCCAATATTTTCTCTGTACACTCTTTCCAAAGTAATGTCACCCGCTTGTAAATCGCTTGTGCTTTATGTGCTCATATATTTTATCAAAGAATACAAAGAAGTCCAGGAAATGGTCCCTTTATTCCTCTGAACAGATTCTATGAAATGAAAACAAGTTTTTATTTTTACTTCTCCTTCCCCCTCCCCCTCCCCCCGAAATTCAACAGCTGCATTAAAGGCCACAAGGTAGGTGGAGTGGAGATTTATTGCTAGAGCAGTTTTTATACAGCCGATTCAAATAGATTTCACAAAGCAATGACCCTACCGAAACAGTAAATACTATTTACATAACCTCTAAGATTTCCAGGGCTATGGATTTCCTCATAGGAGAAACATAGCATGAAATAGCAAGTATTTTAGTAGATTTTGTCAAACAAGTTTCAGATTATTATTGAATCCACAGCTCCATCTAGAGACCGCAAAATAGCTTGAGTGTTGTTCTGGCCTGCATTTTAAAAAATTGTTTGAATAAATAATAAATAACAAAGAATAGCTGATTCAATTTCATTGGAATTCTAGGAGGGCTACTGAGGGCTCCTTCCTTCACTCAAAGCAATATTAGACTTCCCATTATGAAATGCTAAGTAAACATCTAAAAAAATGCTTAATAGAAAATAATTAACGATTTGAAAACATGAGTAATTCAAGTGAGGATTATATTAAGAACAGCTCAATGATTTGATTACTTATAAATGTATCTATTCTTATAAATATAACATTGTCAGACCTGGAAATTGAGCTCTACCCAACAATATGCAGTTCAGCAGTGTGAAAAGTAAGAGCCTTCACATAGGCAAGAAAAACCAGATGCACAAGTGCAGGATAGGCAGTACCTGCAGAGGTGCTATTCAGCAGGTTCTGACCAGTTCTGGAGAACCAGTAGTGAAAATTTTGAGTAGTTCGGAGCACCGGCAAATACCACCTCAGACTGGCCCTGCCCCCATCTCTTCTCTGCCTCCTGACTCCCAGCTGATTGGCTGGGTCTTCTTTTGTTGCCCTGCACAGGAGAACGGAGCTGAAAAGCAGGTTAGTGGGGTGGGGAGGGAATGGGATTTTGCAGTAACCTTTCCCCAGGAGTGGGGAGGGAATGGGGATTTTGCAGTATCCTTCCCCTGCCATGCCCACCACACCCACAGAACTGGTAGTAAAAAAAAATTGAATCCCACCACTCAGTACCTGGCTCAACAGTAGTGTCTGTGAGAGGTCTTTAGGTGTCCTGGTAGACCACTACTTAAGTATGAGTCAGCAGTGTTTTACAGCTGCCAAAAAAACACAACGTAATCCTAGGCTGCATCAACAGAGGGACAGCATCAAGATCACAGGAAGTGATAGTTCTGCTCTGTACTGTACTAGTGAGGCCACATTTGGAATATTCCGTCCAGTTCTGATCATGATATAAAAAATAATCCAAGATCCTAGAAAGAGTGTAGTGAAGAGCAACAAAGATGGTAAGGGTTCTGGACACTACATCGTATGACGGATGGCCAAGGGAACAAGTATATTTGGCCTAATGAAGAGAAGTCTTAAGGGAGACCTATCAGCAGTTTTCCAATACATGAAGGGCTGTGACAGAAAAATTGGTATTGACTTATTCTCCATAGCACCTGAGAGTAGGACAAGAAACAATGGATGGAAACTCATCAGAGGAAATGAGGAATTTCCTGACAGAATGATTGATCAGTAGAACTGCTTGTCTCCTGGAGTTGTGGGTATTCCAACACTGGAGGTTTTTAAGAAGAGATTGGACAACCATTTGTCTGTAATGATGTAAATGGTATATGGTTTCCAGCCTGAGCAGGGGATTAGATCAGAAGTCCTCCAAGATCCCTTTCAACTCATAGGGACTCCTGCCTTGGGCAAGAGGTTGGACTAAACCCCTTCCAGTCCTATCAATATATGTATACACACACACACACACATACACAATGAAGTCTGGAATTAGATTCAAGCTTATTCATACTTAGAGTAGGGCCCATTGATTATGGTGGCATAAGCAAATTCTCAGTTTAACAGAGTAATTTAGCATACTTTGGATATAATGGACAAACTGCATAAATAAGATGTCCATAAACTGCATACAAAAATAATTTCCAGAAGCAGGAGAAGATTAAGGTTAGGATTGCTGCTACTACTTTTTAAAGGTTGGCTATTAATGCTTATATATTTTATAAGGTGGGTCGGCTGAGAAAGCAGCTTTCATGCCTAAAGTGGGATTAGAACTCACAATCTCCCAGTTTCTAGCATTAACCACTAGACCAGTTTCTCTTTCCAATGACTGCCGGCTTGGGGTGTTAACAGTTGTAGTCTGGGTCATTTGAAGAGCAACATATTGAGAAAGCTTGCAGTGGGAAATTACTACCATTATTTCTCAACAGAAGTGTCATCTTAAGTTCTAGAAAAGGGAAGGATTTTCTCAAACACAACTTTGCTCTTTGTTGTTTTATTGTTTTAATTTAAAGAAAGAAGAAATATGCAGTAGACAGTTTAAGATGAGTTCCACAACACATATTGATGAAAATATTTCCATTGTCATAATACTACTAGCAGATTTAAGAACTATGTATTAATACAATTAATTTTTTAAAATACAAAGTCTGTATTTGACCAAGACTTGTTTCAAAAGTTTCTAAATTCATGTGAAGGAACAGATTCAGGAGGACCTCAGCAAGGAGGGGGTACTATTAAAAAAAGAGGCCCTCTTGTACCAAAGTGGTTAAGAAAGCTTTGGCTGAGATAATCCTGAAGATTTTGGCTCACAGTCTGGGGATTCTCTTAGTTTCAAAATGAAACTATGAAAATATGTTTCATGGTTAGATGAATCTTTGGTTAAGTCCAATTGGTCCAATCACTAGTGAATTATCTTGGACTAAGAGTCAAGGCAATAGTGACCCATGCCTTCATCAATTGCTAGCTATAGTTCTATCTACATGGAACTATTCTTGAAGATCACCTGGAAACTACAGTTGGCATAGAATGAAATTGCCCATCCGCTCAGTGGTAGGTGCTATAGCAGAGGCACCTTAATGCTATGGGAGTTGCACTGGTTACAAGTTGGCTTCTGGGAAAAATTCAAGGTGCTGGTTATCACATATTGTATAAAGCCCTGAATGGTTGTTCTCTTTTATCTCAAGACCATCTCTTAGGTAGATTCTGTTTCCCGAATACTTGAAGCTTGTGAAGCATGCTATAATTTCCACATTCTGGATAGTTAAGAAGGGAGAAGTTGAGTAGATGACCTTCTCAGTCACAGAACCTTAAAGGGGAACAACTTGCCTTATGAAGTCAGAGTAGTACCTTCTTATCATTCAGAATATTATTTAAAAAATATTTTTAGAGGGAAAAGCCCAATGTAAGATTGACAGCTGGGGATTGATTGATATCAGTGTTGCTGATTTTGTTTTTGTGTTGATTTAGTTGGTTGTAATTTGTTATAATTGGTTATAATACAAGCTATCTAAAGTAGGTTGACTTAAAATGTTTAAATGAACAACTTATATCAACATCAAAGGCTTTTCCTTTTACAATTATGAAGTCATTGATTTCAATTTTTATGAAATATGTATCCATTATATTAATAACATATTATAAGACACTTCCCTTTTTATAAAACCAGATTATGCCAGATGTATAATCAAGAATCGTATTATCTGAAAACTGCACGACGGAGTCAGTTAGTTGTTTTGGCATCATTTTAAGAAAGTTGTACAGTCAGCAGGTTTTTTTAGAAGCTATC
Organism: Notechis scutatus; assembly: GCF_049901735.1. NCBI lineage: Eukaryota > Metazoa > Chordata > Lepidosauria > Squamata > Elapidae > Notechis > Notechis scutatus. The sequence goes on along the minus strand of NC_142011.1, from coordinate 179,329,344 downwards.
AAAATCACAGCTATTTAAGGCTAATAGAGGCTAGGAAAATGTTTTTCAAGGAAAGTATTATAAAACTCAGGTTGTACTGGGTGTTTCTGTGTATATGTATATAAGTGATAATCAATGTGATAAGTCATCAGGCTTAGACCTTTCCCTGCTTCCATGGATGTAATTGTATCACTAATTGCTCGTTAAATTGGAATTATTAAATATTTTATCCCAACATCTTTGATAATAGAAATATTGGTTTAACTCAGGGGTGTCAAATTTGTGATGACACATTGTTGTCACATGAAGTATTGTAGCTTTTTCCCCACTTCGCTAAAGTGGGGGGACATGGCCAGCACATGACTCATCCAGACCAGGGGTCCCCAACCACCGGTCCACGGACCGGTACCGGTCCGTGGAACAAATCCTACCGGGCCGCTGGTTTGCTGGGCGCCGCCATCTTGTTTTGATGAAAAAGTGCTTCCGGTGAGCTCACTGGAAGCACTTTTTCATCAAAACAAGATGGCGGCACCCAGCTGATGCCGGTACCGGGCCGCGGCGCCCAGCTGATGCCGGTACCGGGCCGCGGCATAAAAAAGGTTGGGAACCACTGATCCAGACCACAAGTTTGACACCTCTGGTTTAACTGCATTTATCAAGGAACGAGTAGTTTATTGGGTCTTTCTTTTGACTACCAATATGTATGTATTAAGTGCTTAAAGAGAATGAATTTCTTGCACTACACTCTGAAAACCTTCATGTAATGTGGATGTATTATTACCTTTGCATTCAGAAAAATTATTCTTTTTCTCAAAATTTCCCCATTAATTTTTCATGAATCATACTAATACAACCATGATGCTTTAAAGGTGTATCAAATAGTCATACTACTGAATCTCGGGAGAAAATTTTAAAGCATGTTTATCCATCCATTCAATTAAACACCAAAATACTAAAAAATAATTGAGAACAAATCTGGAGTTTAGTATCCCCTTGCTATGGTGAATTAAAAAGCATGTTTATCCATCCATTCAATTAAACACCAAAATACTAAAAAATAATTGAGAACAAATCTGGAGTTTAGTATCCCCTTGCTATGGTGAATTAAAAAGCTACTATCCCTAAATTAAATTCTAATATAAAAACATTTTTTTCCATTTCAAGAATTACATTTAGGTGGAATAATATTGTGATTTAATAAAGAAATTATCTGATCTCCTCTACTAAAGTAAAAAGATGTTAGAACTCCAGTGTGATATGTCTAGATAATCCTTAGACCCAGTTCGGCACAGGTAGCAAATTATTTAATGGCCATTGTTAAAAATTGTTCTGGATCACTTATTGTTTTATGATTAGAACAATAAATCAGAGACCTTTTAGACCTAGTAGATGCTGAATTTCCAAAGATACACAATAATAAATGTGCTGCATATATTTCCTTTGTGGAATATGTTTCTTGTAAAAAAGCAATGTCAGATTTTAAATTGCACAATTTAATACTTATTAGAATAATATTTAAATATTTTATATTCCAGGAAAGTAACAGTAATGTCATCTTAAATTAAAATTCAAAAGGGAGAGGGACTAGGAAAAATGCCTATGCAGAGACTAATTTCAGGGATTAAAAAAAACACTGACATGCATAATAATTTTGGAAATTGTCTCTTATTTTGAGAAATTTAAAATCTTTTCTTCGTATGATTTCATTCCCAGATTTTTAAAAGACATAGTTCAAAGAAGATACATAAACATCATATAAATTATTGTATTGAAATATTTAAAGAGAACTATACTATCCAAACCAAAAAATGAAGAAATAGAGTGAATAAAGTTCATTTAAAAATCACAATCATAAGATAATACAATTTTTCTGCCTGACAAGATACTGCAATGTCGAGTCTGCCATCAAGAAAATATACATGAATCCAGCACACAGTTACTTGAATGTAATCCATCTCATTTACTGAATTATGACTTCCTATTTTTAAAGACGCTGATTAACTCAATTATCATTTGCTGGTCATTCAGCCAAAAAAATTCATTCTACTTTTTTTCCTTTGATAAAACCAAATTAATCTAACTTACATAAAAATCAGTAAAAGTTGGTGCTACTAAATTTGAGTAAAACAAATCATACCCCTAGTATTTTAGATTGCATAGTACATCATAGTTTCCCTGGATGCACTAGATTACATGCCTCTATCACCTTTTATATTCAGTTATTAATTGGGTTCTTGATAAAATATGAATATTCTAGATTAGTTTTAAGTGCATGTGGGTTAAGACAGAAGTGATGAACTCTTAAGTGTTCTAATGACTTATGCAGACAAGGAAAACCTTTAAAAAAAACCCCAACCATGGTATAACATAGTTCAGAATCACTAATTCCCAATCCATTAAAAATGGAGTAGGAGAATCAATTACTCCACCTCTTAGATGGGTAGTGGACTCTCATCCCTGAGACTTCTCAGGATTATAAACAACCTACATGTCAATTAATCCAAAGCTCTTTCTGTTCTGCCCAGGGGTGGGATTCAAAAATTTTAACAGGAGGTTCTGTGGGCGTGGCTTAGGTGGTGGGCGTGGCTTGGTGGTCATGTGACTGGGTGGACATGGCTTGGTGATCATGTTATTGGCTGGGTGTGGCTAACTCTATCACTCACATCAAGGCACGCATCTTCTCGCCTGGCCTCTCATGACTGTAGGGATGCTACAACAGTCGTAAGTGTGAAAAATGGTCATAAGTCACTTTTTTCCGTGCCATTTTAACTTTGAATGGTCACTCCACACAAGCAAAGTACCAGCAAAGGAGGAAAAAAAACTCCAGAGACATTCCTGAGACAGGAAGTCTAGTCCTGCCAAGAATGTAATAAGGGTTAACAGAGAGGCAGTTTCTGTAAGCAACACCAGAATGTTTCCTTCCTGCCTTCCTTACAGGATTAGGCCAGTAATTTCTTCTAACAACCGGTTCTCCGAACTGCTTAGAATGTTAACAACCGGTTCTAATGAATAGGTATGAACTGGTAGAATCCCACCCCTGGTTCTGCCCCTAGAGCAGTGGTGGCTAACTGTTTTGGGCTCCTGTACCAAAAATTGTGCACGTGATTGCACGCTCGTGCTTGCGTGCCAGCACCCAGAAGGCAATGCGCCCCCCCCCACGCCCCCTACACATGTACACACAATCCCACCCCATCTACCCCCACCCCCTTACCTGCACTGTGCCTCACACAGCTGATTTTTGGCTGGTTTGAGGCCTTTTTCGGCCTCCCAAAGGCTTGAGGAAGGCTTCTTCAGGCTTCTACAAGCTTTGTAGGCCGAAATCTAGTCCTGTTTTGTCAGAAAAACAGGAAGTCATGAAACGAGGATAGATTTCAGCCTACAAAGCTTGTAGAAGCCTGAAGAAGCCTTCCTCAAGCCTTTGGGAGGCAGAAAAAGGCCTCAAACCTGCTGAATATCAGCTGTGAGGCGCGCACATGCACAATGAGGTAAGTTTGCCTGCAGCTCGCATACCAGCACAAATGGCTCTGTGTGCCATAGGTTTGCCATCACAGCCCTAGAGCAACCAATTTCAAGGCATACCAATCATCTAAACACAGCTGGTAATAGATCTATAACACTTTTCCTGCTCTGATGAGCTCTCACAGAACAGAACTGGAAGGATCAGAAGAGGTTATCTATTCAATGCAAGATCTGGTAGATGTTCACCCACCTCTGCTGAAGAACTTAATTGGAAAAAAAAACCTCATCAGCTTGTTCTACAGTCTCTGTTATTGTAGATGACAGTTCATACAGTCAGAATAGGCCTCTGACATCTACCTTGAACCCACTGCTTCTAGTTTTAATCCACTTATTTTGGCCCTCTGCATAGAGAATGTATTCTCTCTCTCTTTCAACAAAGGTCCACTTTCATCATTATCTTAGTTTTTAAGGTACAAAATCTTCATTTCTACTTTGTACTCTGAACAAGCCATTATAAAATAAACCCACAGAAAACAAAGAACTCGGTGCAAAATTGCTACAGGATTTCTCTCGTCCACCTAAGGGCCATGGGTTTTAATCATTTTCTTTGGAAAAATATTTGGAAACTCCAAAACCAAACCAATTTTAATTCTCTTTCAAACCACTGCAACATCCACTATTGCACTATTAGGTTTTGCAACCTACACATGTTCTGTGCATTAAAAAAAGTATCAGTTAAGAAGAATAACATTAATTAACTTCAGGCTTGCTTATTATCTGGTTTCTTTAGCAAAAATGGTATGTCTGGAGATATACCTGAAGGAGAAAGATACTTGAGAATGCTGGCTTTTTAAAAAAAAACAATATATACAAGACTATATAAAATATATACACATATTCCACCAGAGACCAATTTTGGTCAAAATTCCACACAGCTACACTCTGTATAAAACATAAGCACTATTCCATGAAGTCCTTCCATGATATTCCCGTAGTGTTCCCTTGAAGCCAGTGAGAAATTGCTGTTAAGATGCCCATGCTGCCAGGTGCTTCATATCTTCATCATCTTCCACCCTCTTCTTTGAAGGCGCTATAACAAAAGATAATAATTGTTCAATATACTGGGACAACAAATATACAGTTTTGCTGTCTCTGGAAAGACTTAGTATTTGGATTAGAGGCATTGTGGCTCAAAAATTAAGAGACATACTTTACAAGACACATCTTGTAAAGGGATGATGACTTCAGTAGGTCTATTCAATAAGAATTACTTGCATTGCTTTACATCAGATCACAAGACTTCAAATCCAAATAATCAAACCAAGTTCAGCTTTAGCTACCGCCAAATTATTACTCTGTGTACAATGTATTCATTCACCAAAGTCTAGTTACAATTAGAAGTCATCGCTTACCAACATTAATTGGAACTGAGAAAGCCATCGCTAAGCAAGGAAGGCACATCATGTGACTGCACCAACTTATGATAGCAGTTCCAGTTGCCATTATTAGCAAATCCCATGCAGTAATAACATTCTGTAGTCAAGTGATCACCAAACTTTCTGCCAGCTTCCCCATTGAATTGGTTGTTGAAAGCTGGGAATGAAGTTTGCAAATGTTTATTACATCAGTGGCCCCCAACCTTTTTTGTACCACGGACCGGTACTGGCATCACAAAATGATCCACGGACCAGTACCGGCATCAGCACGCACGACCAAGGCAAGGCGAGCTGAGTGACCGGCCAGCCAGCCGTCCCCCGCTTCTCCCCGCCACCTTCAACTCCTCCTTTGTACCTTTTTTGTGCTTTTCAGCCTCTTTCTTAATCTCCTCCTGAGTAACCCAAGACTCCACCGCCATCGGGATGGCTCTTCGTTCGAAGCTGCGCCCCCCTTCGATGAAACTAAGGCGTGAGGATTCCTTCAGCACCCAAACGCCGCTTTCCAACAACTGACGACCGACAAGCTCACCCGGAAGCACTTTCTCAAGCGCCGTCGAAACAAGATGGTGGCGCCCAAGCAAACCAGCGGCCCGGTACAAAATGATCCACGGGCCGGTACCGGTCCGGGGCCCGGTGGTTGGGGACCACTGTATTACATGACACAGGATGCTGTGATGTCATAATTGTGAAGTTATTGTCAGGTGTCCAAATTGGGACCAGATGACAGCCCAAACTATGAGAACCTGTCATAAGTACTCATCATTCACATCAGGAATTGATATCACTCTTAGATATCAAGATAGCTATTATATCCAGGTATGTTAAATTTCTGTGGTTTTTTCTTTTCTCCTCAATATTCCTATAGCCTACTTTCATAACAGACTAATTAATATAAGAAAACAATTTACCAGGATGAGAAGGCAATGAGGTAGCTGGGACACTTGGTAAATGAACGTTTTTCATCTTATTATCGAGTTCCTCTTGCTCCAGTTCTTCTAATTCTGCCAATAGTTCATCCTGAAATTTTAAAAATTTGGCAGGTTATATTTCAATAAACAATGCCTAATGTCAAAAGAACCTCTAATTACCACAGTTTCACAATTGTAGCCAACCAAGTGTAGTTGCCTAAACAAACTTTATAAAAGAAACTTTATTTGGGGTTTTCAGCATGCCAGGGACCTATATAAATGGATATTTTTAGTACAAATAAACTTCATTGGAAATCTGTAGAACAACAGGCAGAGCTGGTGGGTACAATTAAACATGTCATCAGCTTAGAATCCTTGCATTGCTACAAGATATCCAAGTCCAGTCCCCCTTAAATTCCATTGACCCTTTTCTGGTGCCAATTCAGTACTGATCATTAATTGACCAGATTCTTGTGTATGAATAAATATTCCATGCTGCAATTTTATGAATGTATCTGATTTTTTGCACCTGACAAGATTTCAACCAAATATTTTAAGTAGCTATTGGTTGATAGTAATAAAAACATCAATGAAATAACATAAAAAATACCAAAATTATATTACGGTAACTGACTAAAAATATACTTAAATACAAAAGATGGTTAAATACAAAAAAGGCTACAAGTGTTTTAAAAAGAGCTGCTCTATTTTGTGGTCATTCTACTACCCAAAAATGGCTCAATAGCTTCAGTGTTCAATAGCTTTCTGGTTCTGTAAAATAAGAAGCTATTGGTATAGACCGACATTTGCTCCAGTTTAGTGGTAGAAGATCACTCAATTTAAATGATATTAATGTATTCCACTCCAAATAGGTCAATGTGTACCGAGTATGCTTATTAAATGTGTTCCTAATGAAGGCAAAAACAGAAAAGTAGGGAAAGAAGGATGGAACAAGACCTCTTGAGGTGTGCTAACAGTTATTCATCACAAGGAGCCCATCTTGTACACCACCTTTCATTACCTTCTTCGTGGGCTAAAATAGGGAGCTTCTTCTATTTTCTGGCTTGAATCACAACCTAGAGATAAAGCCCTTGAAACAGAAGTGCTGGTCTGCAAGTGTGGTGAAAATGGAAATAGAGAAAAATACAGTAGCTTGACTGTAATCTTTCCTCCTTGCATGTGGTGGTACACAGCTTCTCTGAATGCCAGATGATGACAATAGAGTGTACTAGAAGAATGCATGACTGATCAGCTAGAATAAAATCAGGAATGCACCACACATTGCTACTATCTATGTATATTCCGATATGTCAGAAATCCAATGATTTTTGTCATAGCAAAAGGGGTTATGTATTTGCATTGTTTTGACATAGCAATTTGCATTCTCTTTTGAATACTTTATTCAAGACAGAACAGTCTATTTTTGAACAAATGTCTCTTCAGTCATCTGAGAATTCGAGTGCATTTAAGGAAAATTTTTGAAGCACTTAGAAAAGAACTAGGCAACAATTATAGAAAATTTAAAATTAGCAGTAATATTAAAGTAAAGACCATTTATTGTTCTTAGATGTCAAAACATACCTCATCAAAGTCATCACCAACTCTTCTTGTGAGAGCCTCTGTGATTTCTTGGGCAATATCTTGTTGCTCAGTGATATCTTGCATCATGTCATCAATTTTGTCCAAGTCCCTAAGGATAGAAGGAGAAATTCGTTAGTCAATTTGTATACACTGTAGATAAGGATGGCATAGTAGATTCCAGTAAAATTCTGAAGTTTTCATAAAAATCAATAATCATCAAAACAAAATGCAACAGCAAAATAGAGATTTAAATTTTGGGGAGGGGAATATTGAAAGTCTGGGAAAATAGCAAAGATATATTATTACAGTAAGTTATCTACTTTAATAAAACACTTCAATAAAATGAAGCATAATGAATAAACTCCCAGTCTTTATAAGCCATTATCTGGGCTTATTAGGGCATTTAAAGGGCCAGCAAAGATAAGTTTAGCCTGCGATAAGGTTAACATATCCAAGTTCCAAATTCCATAAGAGCTTTAAATTCTATAAAAGCCTTTGAATTGCTTACAAACAGTAGTGAACAGAATAACATAATAATATAAGCAAATGTATGCAAAAGAGATACATAAATAAGGAGCAATCCCAATCAGTTTTCAAGCAGTTTGCATATTGGAGATTTGGGGAACTCTACTTGGGAACTTAAACATGATGTCCTAGAGAGGGTTAAGCCATAAAGCAATTCTGTTTCATGCTCAGAACATCATGAACCATTTCCAATTTTGAGGATTAACTTGTGGAAAGTCACTGTACTATTTTTGGAATGGCTGAAGTGGCAAGGTTTACAGAAGGACCCAAATGTTCAGAAGATTTCTGGAAGATTCTATTTCTCCAGCATGTATACCTTCTAGATGTACAAACTTCACTTCCCATAATTCTAAGGAATTATCACCGTAGCAGAAGAATTTTGGAATTTGAAGTCCATTTAACTTCAGGTATATTCAGTTTGGAGAAAGGTAGTATAAAAGGAAAAAAGATGCCTACTGATAGAGCCATGCAGAAATTTCAGTTGAAGCAATATGTACAGTTTGCTGTAATCTATGGTTCAGGCCACACTAATCTTACCTGCTGCACGGAAGGTAAATCCAAGAAAAGAATATAATTTTAGATTAATGTGTAACAGTAAAATCCTAGCAACTTTATCTATATGTGAAGACAAACATTAGCATCATATACAAGAATGATAAATAGGAATAAGAATCTTGATTTTTATGTAAGAAAGAAACCCACAAAATAGGTGTAAATGTAAGAGTTAAGGTTATTTTCTGTGGGGGTTGACAACATTTTTCACTTACATGTTTTCATGTACTTTTTTCATAGCCTGAGCAGCATAGCCCATATTCTTGAACACTTCTGTATTTGTGTGGGAATTTTCAAGAGCCTCGCGCTGGAATTCAATAGTGGAAAGAGTCCCATCAATTTGGCTCAACTGTTTTTCATACCTCTTTTTTCTTTTCAGTGCTTGCAGTGCAGCTGGTGAAGTAAGAACAAGGGAAAGTATCTCATAAGCCAATGCAAAATATACCTATACGGATGCTTTACTTCTTAACATCAAATCAGAGACAGATGTCCACATTTACTGAAGCAAGCAGTATTTATTTAGCTTCATTGAAGCTAATAGAGGATTGGAAAACCTATCAGGACACCCAACTAGAGGGCACCCAAGTTAAGGAAAGCTATACTAATCTCCAAACCATTTTCTCAGCTTACTACACTAGCAAAAGAAGTTGGTGATTCAAAGCAGGTTAATTGTTCTTCCTTCTGAAAGGGACTATTATATTATTAACTTTTTTCCCATTTAATAACAAAATTACTGCTATAAATCAATCAGCAATAACTTTGGCTGTACAAGGTTAAACGTTAAGAGATGTGGTCTCCACCATATATTTTTAGAATAGAGGTCCAATATAATCTCTTCCCATTGGCTATAGTGGCTCAAGGCATCAGGTTACTTTAAAACAAATGGAGGGCAAGAAGAATCCAAGATCATTTTGGATAGCAAGATGAGTAGTATATACATTTAATTAATAAATAAATGTCCTTATTAGGGCTGATTGGAATTGTGTTAATCCACAGAGCAAATTTAGTAACAGCCCCCCCTCCCAATTAAAAGAAAAAGACCACATGTGATAATGGCCATGTATGAATACTGAGACATATAGACACAGCAAAAAGAAATAACAGAAGCAGTTTGTAACAGAGATTGAGATATAGAGAACGCTGAAAAATATCTTGGATATATATTAGATCAGGAGTGCCAAACTCGATTTCATTGAGGGCCACATCAGAGTTGTATTTGACCTTGGGGGGGGCATCTTTACATCACTCATGTCAGGGGGCACCTGTGATGGCCCGAGATGCACAATTTCTGTATGGAACATCTTCTCTTTGCTACAAAGTTATTTTGAATTTTTTCTCCATCCTATAAAAGTGATCATGACTGAACTCTTCCTCCAAAAGAAGCCAAACTCTAACATCATAGAACATCTCTTTTTGGGGGGGGGAGGTGGGGTGTTTGGAACATACTGGTTGGAAAAGTACAACAGCTTATGACAAAAGACTGGTGTGCAGAAATGTCAACTCATAAAATATTTCGATGGTCTTTTTAGAGTTGCCAATTGCCTCCATTCACATTCAAAACCTGGAAAGATGAGTTAAATGTGACTATAGCTATCACTAAAAAAAAAGGAGAATCAATGGGACTTCTAGGTTTATAGGGCCCTAAGTATGAGAATTCCAAACTTCAAGAATATTTTAGTCATATTGGACCAGGTAAACAACTACCACATGTCCTGAGGTCATGTCACATTTTTCCAAAGCATTACAGTATGTAACTTGTGACTTCAAAATATTTAGAAATAAATGGTAGACTACTTTAAGTTGAACACATCTGTAGTTCTTTTTAGAATAGACAACATTCCCTGATCTCACATATTAGTCAAAACTGAATAGTCAGAGTTACATGACAATGAGATGGGGAACCTATAAATTTAATAAATAAATAAAATATTAAATAACTTCCTAATCATCTAGCTGAATGAGATTTTGGTAATTTTGTCACAAAATGTATATTACTGGAAATAAATTATTCACCATGATTTGGGTAAATATAATTTTAGAAATTGTAATTGGACACAAGTGTCATTTTGTGAGAAACACAGGTGTGCCATACTGCCACTCCCTGTTCTGAATAGATAAGAATATACAGCTACTTTGCTTTTATGCAATAAATACTATCCTCAAAATTTCCAAAGTTTAATACCAGTTAATGAACAAATAAGCACTGCAAAGTCAAAAACTGATCTATTGAATTCAGAGTAATAAGTGTGATCTACACCAGGGGTGTCAAACTCAAGGCCCAGGACCCACAGGGTACTTAGATCTGGCCTGCAGACTTCAACTCCCATCTGAAAGTTGCTGATATTGAGAAACACTAGCCTAAGGGTTTTGATAATACCACTACTTTATTTATATGGTAAATGTGTATGTCTTGTTTATTGGACCAGCAACATAACCAAGCCCTAACCGCTAGATTTGACAGTACTGGAAATAAACTTACATCAGAGAAACTGAGACTCGAAAAAGAAGATCCCCACTCCAAACAGTCAGAAAAAGTAGAGAGCCAGATAAGGAGAATCATAGACTAATCTGAAATAAACATAATGCCACAATCATAATTGTACATAATTTTGTTTTAAAAACAGTGCCATGATTTCTGACCATCTGAAAATCTTTAATTTTTATAAATATTATAAAATTATAAAATGTTATGATTTACATTATAAAATTTAAATATTTTCTCTCCTCTCTCTTTCTCTTTCTGTCTCTCTGTATCTGATATAAACTTTTCCCTTAAAAACAAGTATCAAGCAAGCACAGGATTTACCATAGAGATTATATTTATAGACATTTTGGGTATTTCTCCAGTTAAGAGCCAAAGAAAATAAGATCAATGGGTTTTTCCCCCACAAATAATTCCATATAATAAAACTACATTATAACTATAAATAATGCTTTTTTATCATGATATAATAGAAGTCAGATGCCAGGAAAGATACATAAAAATTCAGAATTTGATTACCGTATTTGCCGGCATATAAGACGACTTTTTTGCCCTGAAAAACATGCCTCCAAGTGGGGGGTCGTCTTATACGCCGGGAGGACTCCGACTCCCACTTCGAGCTTGAGTTGCAGCCGGGAGGGAGGCTGGGGGAGCGGTGTGTGTGTGTGTGTGTGTGTGTGTGTGTGTGTGTGTGGCGGGTGTCACTCGCCACGCGCTGCGCAACCTTTCCCCCTCTTCCTCCTTAGCGGTGTGGGGAGGAGAGGATTCGAAGATCCTCACGTGCGGCGTACTTTTCTTTTTTTTTTTTTTTTGCACGCAAGTTTTGCATGCGGGCGGCTGTAGGTTAAGGATGGGGAGCCCCGGGTGGGTTATCAGGTTTTACGGTGCTTCCAACATGTGCGAACGGTGGGAGAGCGGAGAAGAGAGCGAGCGAGCGCCCGCTGTGTGAAATCCTGCCGTCAAAGCAACACTGGGGGAGGCAGGGTATAAATTTACCAGGTTAATGTAGCAATGGTGATTAATGCCCAGAACATTGTTTGCGGGTATTGGGGTGTGTGTGTGTGTGTGGTGGTGGTGGTGAGGAGAGGTTGTCCTTTGAATGCGGAAAAGTAGGTGTGACCTTGTGTAGGAAAATAAAGAGATCCTTTTAGCGTGTTTGGCTTCTTTGCCTCCCCTCGTTCGTTTTGACGTGGAGATAATGGCCTGCGGGCGGGAGGGAAGAAAACGGTAGCTGGATCATTTCAAATTTCACTTACTCTCCTGCCTCACTTCAATATGTCTGAGCGACTCCAGATACTGGAAGACTTTTTGAATGAAAGTGTTACCTCCATTTTTTTTTTAAAGAGGGCCACTTGGGAAAAAAAAAGATTCTAAGGAATTCCTTGTTTCTTGATTAAAGAGAAGGCATTGAATATACTGTTCCTTGGCAGCCTTTTCAGTGTCCGGGTTTTGGTGTGTGTGTGTGTGTGTGTGTGTGTGTGTGTGTGTGTGTGAGAGAGAGAGAGAGAGAGAGAGAGAGAGAGAGATCAGCTGTATTGAGAAGAGAACGTTTCCTGTGTTCTCATTTTATTTACAACATATTTTACGCTTAATGGTAAGCAATGAAAAATATTTTTAAACTCATTTCTAAACTCCATAGCTATTTGCATATTCTTGGTTCAAAATTGGATTAGCTCATTTCAAAATTGTCCAAAGCAGAAAAGTGCGTAAAAAAAAAAAAAAGTGCAAAAGTGGAAGGTGTGTGGAAGAGGGGGTAGTCTTATACGGCAAGTATATAACAAACTCTATATTTTGAGTGGAAATGTTGGGGGTCGTCTTATACGCCCAGTCGTCTTATACGCCGGCAAATACGGTAATTTCTGCAAACATGGCAAAACTTCCTAAATCCCCATAATATTTAATTACTGTTATTTGTTTAGAACTGTAGGCTGCTTTATCTGCAAATACTCTAAATAATGTACATTTTGAACTGATGGGATTAGAAAAAACCAAATACAGTAATATAAAAGAAAAGCAAATAATCATAACAGTCTTCACCCAGATCACAGTTACAATAGTATTTCTCACAATAAAATCCATACTGCAGAGTGAAAACCCTTATGTCAGTCCCTAGGAAATAGCCCACTTATCAACCATTCTGGGAGGACTGCCAAGACACAGCAACAGGTTTTCCAGCGAGAAAGGACAAAAAGCTCCTTTCCATAAACAGACCTGGAATTCTCTAATTTCCACTATTATTTGCAAGTTTAAATTGCATTTATTTCATGCTTTCCTAAAACTAAATAAATAGAATATTGGACATCAATGGACAAACAGTTTTTAATTTTACCTATGAAAACTGTATCAAGTGAAAATTAAGCTATACCTTGAAAGGAGAATCTGGAATTTTGTAGTAAATAGGCCTTGTTCCTGCCAACCAATGTTTTCATAAGTAGACACAGAACCTCTTTAATTATCTAATTGACTTTGAATATCTAATGAATATCTAACTGAATTTGAAAAGCGGTGGATGGGCTATAGATCTCATCTATGAAAATGTTTATTCCCATGATGCTTATGTTGTGATTGTCTCATATGTGCCCCATGTACAGGCTCCTACTCAATTAGTTTGCAAGATTATTAGTGATTTAAATATTATTACATAAAGGAAAACTAAAATGATCATAATTGAAATTATAGTTCATCCATAATTCAAAAGTTTTTGTTTTCAATTATCACCAAACTAAAAAAAAAAGTTCTTTCTTATTTATTTATTGATTGATTTTTGAAGACATTTTGCTTCTCATCCAAGAAACTTGTTCAGCTCTGACTGGATGGTGGGGAATGGAAGGATTTATACTCCATGCAGATAACTGGTCATTTGCATTCTTTTTAGAGTGCCATTGAGGCCACTTCGAGGTTTATCTGTGTGCTTAGAAGTGCAAATGGGTGTGGAGCCTTCTTGGTACTGCTGAAAGGATTGTGTTGTAGACTGGAGATAGATGATGTCCACATTTTGGACAGAGATGACCACTGGTTTAAAAGAGGTGTCAAAGAGGCCATCTATGTCAAAATTGAACAGCCTTCTCTCAATAGATGAGAAGGGATTCAACATCATCTATCTCCAGTCTACAACAAAATCCTTTCACCAGTTCCAAGAAGGCTCCACACCCATTTGCACTACTTAGGTGCCTCAAAAATAAACCTCCAAGTGGCCTCAATGACTCTAAAAATAATGCAAATGACTAGTTGTCTGCAAGGAGTAGAAATCCTTCCATTCCTTACCATCCAGTCAGAGCTGAAGAAGCTTCTTAGATGAGAAGCAAAACGTCTTCAAAAAGAAAAAACCAGAATGTCAGTTGCCTCTCTAAAAAGCACCTTTGGGACAACCATGACCTGGATGACTCAAAATTTTCATAGACAACAATAAACAATATGTTCATTTTAGCTTCTCTCTTGTGTTTTTGAGACAAAATGTAACAATTGGAAACAACTGGAAAAATAATTATGAAAAAATATATTTAACATATTTATATTACCACCCAATTTCAATATATATTTTTTATAATTTTATAATTGCAATGTATAGCGAAACTGAATACAATTTAAAAAATTAAAAAGAACATGGAAGCTAAAACAAAACAAGAGTAATAGGAAACTGCTAGATTCCAAAAGCATTTAAATAGAAGATTGGAAAGCTGAAGGAAATAGCAGCAGTTATCAGATAGACTTATACAGATAATCCTCAGTTAAAACCATTCATTCATTTAGTGACCATTCAAAATTACGATGCCACTGAATAGTGACATATTAGTGGTCTTTGCACCTACAACAGTCGCACAGTCCCTGCAGTCAACATAGCCACAATTCAGGCACTTGTTCTGTGTTCCAAACTAAAGTTGCCTTTTCTCAAAAACTAGAAAATGAAAGATTCCTGTTAATATTTACCCATTTTTGCCTTGAGTGACAAACGATAGAAAGGACATGAGGAGTTTATCAAAACTAAATCTTGTACCACTATTATAATGATCCAAAGCTGAATCTCCCACATATAAGCAAACGAGTCTGCAAACAAGACTTTTATGAGGCACCCAAAAATCTATGTATGTATCTTCATCTTAAATTGAAATTAGACTTTGTACATCAATGATATTAATGAAGAGGGAAGTTATGCCTTTTATAATAAGAATTCAATAAAGTATTTTCACTGTTCACATGTTTAAATGCAGATTGACTGGAAAAATTATTTTCTCTCAAGACTAGGGGAAAAGTGGCAACTAGAAATATTTTGCTACACAGCTTTCTACTTTGCAATCTCTGCTTTTGAACATGCAGCCAGGCTTGTTCTGTAGTAACTTGAAACTCTCTACTGTTACTCAATTTCAAATAGTAACAGCTCATGGCAGTGTCATCATACACAATCATCATCAAGGGATTTGCAACACATTTATTCATAGCTATCTTGCTATCACCACTGAGGTATTTTCCTAAAGTTTACCAAAAGCAATTGACTATGCCTCTTAGAGACAAAACTGTTGATAGTATTCATGAGAAACACAATAAGTATCCTATAAGAGCACGTTTTCCTGGATTTCAAAATCATCTAAATTGTCTTCAGATATTCAAATCTTTGGAAGTATGGAGAGGTATTAGGATATATTAGGGCTCTGTCCATTTGTGTCATTTTTGACACAAATGGAATTTAACTTTTTGTCTGAATGTGGGGGCAGGGTTCTCAGACTGCAGGTTGGCAATGGCAACTGTCGCTGGGACTGGGCTGGGCTGGTTGTGACATACTAGGGGTGTGATGGGAAACCTATGGCACACATGCTGGCAGTGGCAAGCAGAGCCATCTCTGTTGGCACACGAGCCGTCGCCCCAGATCAGGTCCACTGCGCATGCCTCCCGCCAGCCGATTGTCGGGTATCTGCTGTGCATGCGTGGGACCGGGCGCACGGGGGGAGATACGCACATATGCACAGCGGCATAGGGGCGTGGGGAAGGCTCACGCATGCATGCGCAGGAGGGCAGGGGGCATGGGGGGCATGCACATGCACAGGTCACAGGGAAGTCACACACACATTGCATTATGGATGCAGGCACACGTGCGCATGCACATGCGCACTTTTGGCACGTGACAACGAAAAGGTTAGCATCATGTCCTAGGGCACAGGTGTAGGCTTGCCAAAGGGCAAAAATGTAGGGAGATGGGTGCAGTGAGGGATTTGGTCGCAGTCCTTTATCTTAGAGGCTCAGGGCTGGAAGGGACCAGGCCTGGCATGGCTTGATTAAAGCAGGTACTTACTTAACAATTCACAAATCTAGATTAAAATGGCCATAAGGACTGCTGAAATTGCAGTTGTTAAATGATACAGTCGTGTGATATCTGGCTTTATCGCTGCATGACTTAGTGATGGAAATTTCGATCTAAACCAGGGGTGTCCAACCTTGGCAACTTTAAGACTTGTGGACTTCAACTCCCAGAATTCCTCAGCCAGCTCTGCTGGCTGAGGAATTCTGGGAGTTGAAGTCCACAAGTCTTAAAGTTGCCAAGGTTGGACACCCCTGATCTAAACTGTGGTTGTAATTCGAGGACTACCTGCTTTTTGAACTTTCTCACATTGTTCTATTTACTGATGCATTCGTTTCAATAGACAGTTGCACAGTCAATCAGATGTTCAGACTGGATGTGACATTTTTGTTCGCCTATTGAGTCCTTCCCAAAGGCGAATAGGAGGAGATGTGGATGTTTGATGATAATTAAAGATAATGTTGAACATGTAAGCTGTTCTAAGTAAAGCTGGAAATAAGTTATGTAAGGGGGGTTGGGCTCTGTCTGCACCATACATTTAGAACTGAACAAAATGGAACCAAATTTGGTGTGGAGAGAAAATCAGCAAAACACAACCGCTGGGCTTTGGAAAAAGACAGAATAATCCTGAAAAAAATTCTCTATGGGAGACACAACTGGGCTGTGATGCAGAATGATGGTCCCAGCATTATTTAAGCCCTCTCCGTTCTTCCCTCCAGGTCATGTGACCCAGTGAAGTTTACATGTAGTGCACCCGATGCTTTCCAGTATATACATACACAGAAATGCATATAGACATAACACAAAAGTGATAACTGAAAAACACATACACATATATATTATTTTGTTACACAGACAGATGACAAGACCATTGCAGTAAAGGTGTCTGAAAGAAACAATGTTCTGCATATTTTTCCTACCTTTCTTTAAAAAAAATTCTGCTGTAGCTTTATCATGTTTTCTCATTTTATATGGCAGAAACCATACCTTTAGATTTTGGTGATCATGGTTGAAGTGGGTTTTACAGCTCAAAAAAAAAAAAAAGGACTCGAAAGGAATGAAGGAAACTTGGAAGTCTTGAATCCAAGACTTTGCTCTCTTACCCAGCCCAATCCAGAAGATTCTCTTAAAAGAGTTTTTAAAGTCAGGCCCTTCTGAACTAGGACACAAACTGCCACAAGGAGTGAAATATCTCAGACTTCCCGCTACACAATTAGAATTTTCCCTCTGTCCTTAGAGGGCAAACATTTTATTTGTCAATGCAGGTACCATCTATCTCTCTGTCTGAATGACTCTAGCCAGTGTACAGTTAAAACCCAACCAAGCCTGATTGTTAAAACTAAATTGATTTTGTAATATCCAGTGTCATATAGTTTGTGCTTTCAGTTGGGATGAAATGTAATCTAAAATTAGAACTCTACAGCTGTTTTTTCTGTGCTTGCAGATCCATTCTTGATACCCAATAAAAATAGTTTCAGGAAGTGTGTTCTAAATTTATATAATTGTATATATTATAACAATGCCTTGCAACAATGCTCTCTAGCTACCTTCAATATAACAAAAGCATTGATTCTACTTTATTGAAAAGCTAAATAAATCTATTTTTTATTAAAAACTATACACGTATAACCATTTGTTTAATGACTGTTTGAAGTAACAATATCACTGAAAAAAGTGATGACTTATTGTTAGGGATAACATTGTTTACCCTAACTGGTTTGGGTAAAAATAATAAATATGGTATCATGGTTTGTTAGTTAAAGTGTGTGTAAAGTGTGTGTAGCAAGAATGTAATTAAGGGTGTGGTTGTAAAAGCACTATATAAGAAGCGAGGCAATTGCAGCTCTCTCTCTCTGGCTTACTGATCCCTAATTACTGGATGGATTGATGACTGCGTTCTTGCTGGAACGGGAGTGTTGATTTTTCTCAACGGAGAGATTGGACTGATTTATTGTAAGTGAACTGACATTGGCTATTCAACACGGACTTTGCAAATAGAGTATCCCCGACAAGACTTGACTGAAATTGATATATGACTAATGGACCGTTACATTTGACTATGCTATAATTCTTAAATGTAATAAACTATATTTTTGATAACACAAGCGTATCTGTATTTTTACTGCGTGTTAACTAGAAAACTTATCTCACACATTTACCTGTCTTCCTATCTGACTTCACTGCATGTTCTGTTTAGTTTGTTTTCCTTAACACCCGTTGGGGAATCCAGGCTTAACACTTATGACCGTTTTTCACATGTATGACCATTGCAGCATCCCTATACTGCCCTGGGGACCATAATATTGCATCTTTAGACTACTGCTTTAGTAGCACAATGTAAAACACAATGATTTATTTCAAAACATATCTATTTCATGTTTTTTTTCCTGATTGCACTTAACCACAATACAAATGTACAGATGACGTTTTTTCTTTCCTGCCCCAATGACTTTGCTATCACCTCATGAGTGAGACAGCCCAATCTCATTCTTAATCATACCCATGTCAAATCAGTGCTTTTTCCCCAATTTCAACATTATCTTCAAGTTTTTTTTTAAATGTTAGGCTTTGCAGCTCTTTACTTTAAAAGAAGATTGATGAAAGGGGCAGGGATAAAAAAATTATATAGTATGGCAGGTAAGTAAATAAAGCCCCACTCCTTTTTCTATATGTTATACATGCATTTTTACATTCATCACATGTACAAAAGAGGCAGACTTTCAATTCTGTGATGGCAGCTGCCATCTTGACTTTCTCAATATACCCCACTCCCACAGATGTCTTATCTTGGAGGGAATTATTTAGTTCCAATTATTTGAAACAGAAAAGGGAAATGTAATGATATATTTAGTATATAATTTTATATAAATTACTTAATTCTCACACAAGTGACATTTTAAGCATTCATATAAAATTGTTCCATAAAAGGTGTTCCATTACTTCTACTTTGTTTATACCATGAATAAATGTTATTTAAAAAGAATGTTGGAATACCCGAAAGGCCAGGTTAGGGACAAATGTCAGTTGGAAATTTATCTATGAAACTTGACAGCTTTAAGACTTGTGGACTTCAGCTCCCAGAATCTTTCCTCCAGTCATGTTAGCTCAGTCATGTTAGTCCTGGGAGTTGAAGTCCACAAGTCTTAAACTTGCCAAGTTTGAAGTCCCTTGATCTATGTGGACACTAGGAGTCAAAAACAACCCAATGGCACATAATTAATTCAGAAATACATCCTACTCATGAATTGGATTTGTTAAATCACAACTATCCTTACATAAGGATCCTTAACAAAGGCAGCATAAGCAATGCCCTAAACAAGATCAAAACAAACTTAGGTGTGGTAATTACAGTAGTAGATAACCTTAAAAGCTTTATTCCAAAAACAAGACATTATTCTGAATACTATTAAACAAAGAGAAAAAAAATCTATTATTGTAATTGCTGAAGTCAACTTATTTATTTAACAATCCATAATCAAACCTTCCTAGCAGGTATTAAGTTCACATACAAAGCAATCTTGAAAGAGATAGAAGCATTCAAAATAGCTCAGGGGAAAGGTGGAGAAGTCTTGTGGAAGTTTCTATTCCTGGGAAATAAATTTGGGGGGGGGGGGAGACAACATAGGAAGGATTTCTGGTAATAAAGCCCTCAGGTTAGCATTGAAAAGTCTTTTAATGTAGGAGTGATTATTACCTTTAGAATTAAGCCCAACAATGAAATATCTGGAATGTAAGAAGGGGGCACACAAGACCTTTAAACTCAGTGTTTAAATTTATTTCACTGAGGCTGATATCCCCTATGAGATGTGGAAAAAAAAGGAAACATTATACATAGGAAAGAAAGCATTTTCATCCTGGGTAGAGCCACACATTATGATTGTCAAAGGGGAGGGTGAGTTTCAAATATAGTAACAGCCAAGTCCGAACTCACTGACGGAAAAACAACAATCTCCAGCCCTAAATTATAACTTTGTTCAGTCATGTGAACAAAGACAATTCTTACTGTGACACAAATATCTTTCAACAACTGCAGCCAAAATGTAAAAACTAAGTACAAGCAATGCAATTCAAGCACCAGAATTAAAAACGACCGTGACCAACCTCCAACTTCTTGCAGTGTATTAAAAAGAAACCACTGAATCAAGTCGTAAAGTTAAAGTCTTTCACCTGGTTAAGGAAAAGGCTCCCGATGCAAGATTTTGCAATACAAAGTCACTTTCTGCCTTTCCCCATACCAACCCAACAACGATACTTTTTAAAGTCGTGGACAACTCCCTAAAGCCCAAGAGTTCGAACGATGATTTATCCGATGAGGCTTTGTATTCTTTGTACAAGCTCGAGGGGCTCGTTTCCTAAAGCCCAAACATCTCAGCGATGTACTACTCTTTATCACCTTGATTTTCCAGATTAAGGCCTGCTTCCTGGAGAAAACCTACCTCGCTTGTCTCGGGTGCCGTGTTTCTTAGCCAGGGCCAATTCCTTGGCGACCCTGGCTTCCAGGTATTCCTGCTTCTTGGTCAGCATTTCTTCCGTCTCCCGCAGCCGCGCTAAAGCCTCCTGCGGGGTGGGGCCCCCTTTCCCCTTCCCCTTGGAGTAGCCAGACCCCCCGCCGCCGCCCTTGAAAAACTTCTGGATCTTGCTCATCTTCGGTCCGCCGAATCGCCTTAACCGTCTTAATGGAAAGCGGCCTGAATACCTCCCACTCTTTCCGGGGGGGGTTGTTTTGTTTTTCCCCGAGAACTAACGAGCGGCGGGCAACTCTATCCGCATTCCCTAATCCGGTCCGGTCGCGTAAGCGGAGAAACGCCTAAAAAGGAAGGAAGCTGGCGCGGCTCCTAAGACCGACGGCAGGGCCACGTGACCCACGCGCACCTGCGACAGGTGTTGCAAGCGGGGATGTGTCTCACCCTTTCTCGAGCGGCAACCGCGACCGCGGAAACCCTAAAATGGCTCGGGAAGGAAGCCGCGCGCCCAGTAAAAAGGAGAAACGGTGACTTTGTAAAGTGGACAGTCTGGACTTGCTCCCCCCACTGGAACATGCCGTCCTGAACTGTAACAAACTCCTGTTCCTGAAGTTTGGATAAATAGTAATGTATTTTCAGCATAGGTGCAGAAGCATGCTGTTCCAGAGTTAAGCAATACTTAAAAGAGAGTTTGTATAGTTTATTGTAGTGTATGTTGGAGGTGGTGACCCTTGAGAGGTGTATGAAATTTAATTTTAATGTATGACGATTAGTGTGCATTCAAAGTGACAAAGTTATTCTAAATCTAAGTCTTTGCTGTAATTCACAGAAATCACAGGCCTGTTTCAAACGCCACCACTGTTGCACTGTGAAGCTTTGAACATGGGGTAAAAGTCCAATGCACATTGTAACTAAAAATAAAACTTGATTGCCATTGGGATAAACGAGATTAAAAACATTCAACTACAGTCTTTAGTGAAATACTAACTGAAAAGTTAAAGATTTATGATGAGTATAACTTTCTTCACCAGTTCTTAGTAGGTTGGTAAGATTCTGTAGATTCCACACAGGTAGCTATGTTGAATCTCTTGTGCAAAAATTACAACACGCTTTAACATTATCTAATACATAGCAAAGTCCAGGAAGACTCTTAGAATTAATGTGTTTTAAAATGCAAGAAAATTTATAACATTTTATAAGAACTGTAGCAGTGGAAGGTATTTTAAGAATTCAAACTGAATCATCCCAAACAGATGGCTGTCCAGCTTCTGTTTGAATACATCGACAAAAAAGGAACTCACAATTACCAAAGGTATTTTTCTGCTCTCACAATTACCAAAGGTAGTTTTGTCTCTCTAATACTCAACTGGAATTTTCCTACAAGTTTATTATTCCATATGCTATGCTTTACAATAATGAAAAAGAGTTTCTGATGTTCTGTGCACTTTGGAAAAATGTGCTCTATAGTTTTCATTAGATATTACCTCTCCTGGACATTAAAACAGAGTAATGTATTTCAATGACATTACACTGCTTTATAGTGCCACTTTAAGGAGTTGAGTCATAATGTAGTTCTTCAAAGTAGCAACATATGTTTAGGCTCCTTTAATGCACAATAGAGAACTGAACAAGAAAAATGAACAATTTTTTCTAAATTATTTTCAAAGACTATATGGTTCTAAAATGTGTCCAGTTTTATATTACTTTCTGGTCCACTGATTCTCTACTTTTGCACCTTGACACTTATTTCAAGAACTTCTCTAAATCTTTCTAAAAATATAGTATATATAGAACTGAATGCAATAATGTTCAGCTGAAAGTTGACTAGTACATAATATAGAACTCTTCCCACTTTTTACAAACTACATTTTGTCAAGGCTTTGCTGCTGATTCATATTAAATTGTGATCAACCACAATCCCAAATTCTCCCCACACCCGTCTGGCATATGCTATTAACAAAATTTATTAACAAAAACAAAAACATATGCACTTTTCCTGAGTGATTTTGAATGTCTATTAAATTTTATTTTTTTAGTTCACAAAATAGAAACAATCCGTAGGGCAATGGATTCTTGTTGCATCACAAGTTCATTTCATAGTTCGTCAGAAGTGAACGAGAGACTTCTAAGCAATCCTAAACTGAAGTCTAGAATGGGAAATCGAAAAATCTCCGGAAGGAAACATAAAATCAGTTCGCTGTTGTTGCTGGGATAACTACATGGAGTCCCCGCACAAGCTTTACCCTTCGGTTGATGTCAGGGGCGATCCCGCCTCTCATTAGGTTCAAGCAATGGGGAAGGGAAAAGGAAAGGGGTGGAATACAGACTTCAGTGTTCCCGGAAGAAAGTGGCGGTGTGCACATGCGCCGTTGGGAAACATGGCGGAATTGGAAATCGGGCAGCATTGCGGGGTTGAAGAGTGTAAGCAGCTCGGTAAGAGCGTTTTGTTTGGAGGTTTAGCTAGGAGACTAGGAGTGATCGGCCGGGAGCAACTTGGGGATGGAATCGGACCCACATAAGTATTTCGAGGGCTCGCAACTTTTACCGCGAAACATTTTTGCCTCTGAATTCGCTACTTGTCACCGTGGGAATTTCAGCGTCAAACGATTCCCACACTTGGCTTGGTGTTTCTACCTATCCCACGAGAGCTAGTCGAGTGGAGGCAAGGCGATCGGAAAGCCGAGGGCTCTTTCTATGAATCTGCCTGCTTGCCTGCTGGTTAGATGCAGCTGAAGGGCGTTTGTGGTTATGAATGTAGTGAAAAGCTAATTTCTTTAAAAAAAACCTTACAGGAGTGACCACACGTGTTTATTTTTTATTTGTCAATTGCTTACAAGATAATAGGTATAAGTAAAAACATAGTTATGAATACATGGATACATATAAGAAAAATGAAAAAATATAAAAGAAACAATAGGACAGGGACGGTTGCACGCCTTATACAGGCCTCTTAGGAAAGTGGTGAGGTCAATAGTAGACAGTCTAAGGTTAAAGTTTTTGGGGTTTGGGGAAGAAACCACAGAGTCAGGTAGAGTATTCCAGACATTGACCACTTTGTTGCTGAAGTCGTATTTCCTGCAATCAAGCTTGGTGCGGTTAACCTTGAGTTTGTATCTATTTGCTCTTGTGTTGTTATGGTTGGTTGGTTGAAGTTGAAGAATTCTTTTTCAGTTCTCTATTGGTTGAAGCTGAAGTATTCATTGACTGGTAGGACATTGCAATGTATGATTTTATATACTATACTTAGATATATTATATCTATCTGCACTCACAAACAAAAAAATCTCCACACCACAAGCCAGGCAAACACCTGGGCACAAACAGATCCCCCCTGATACCTCCAGCTCAAACACATCCCAACCAGGCACCCAGATGAAACCCAGCTTCCTAACTAATGATAGCCGTCCATTTACCCGAAGCCAAGCTGCACTAAAGGCCTCCAATAAATAACACAATGCTGCCAGCCAATCAAGATACAAAAAGAGCCAAAAAACAGACAGAAGATATTAGAGACACCAATCAAGCAGAACACAGCAAACTCCGAGACCAATAAACACAGACCAAGACTCCCAACCAATCAGGATGAAGAAAAACCATTCTGGCACAGCAATAGGCTGCCCCAAATTTAAATCTGAAACCACTGTAAAAGTTTGACTCACAGACGGACACAATACAGAAGCCTGATGATGGCAGATGAGATTCTGCTGAAACATTGCTACAACTTTAAAAGCACCACTACTATGACGTGGGAAAATACCCGAACAAAGCTGAAGGCTATATATATATATATATAAAAGATAGGCAGAGTTCACTTGGTTCCTTATTTCTACGTTTTCACACACATCTATTTTTGTTAAGGACTTTTTAAAACAAGTATAAAAGAGATCAAATCATAATATATATCTAATATATCATATATATATATATGATATATTAGATATATATTATGATTTGATCTTTTATACTTGTTTTAAAAAGTCCTTAACAAAAAATAGATGCGTGTGTAAAACGTAGAAATAAGGAACCAAGTGAACTCTGCCTATCTTTAGTACACCCAAAGGCCTTTTAAACAGATGTATTCGCAGTTCTACCCTTAAAGTTTCACTTTGCTTCCATCTTTAGCTTACTTTAGGAGGTATCAAAAACCCATTTATTCTACCTATTGATAACTTTAACTCTGATCTACTGAAAATCATCCCAGTCATTCAAAAACAAAGCACTTGTGGGCCAGAGGTTTTATGAAAATTGGACAAGGGGAGAAGAGTTTTATTCACACATATTTGACATTGTAATCCTGCCTTTCTGCAAAATGTTCCAAAATTAGTTTACATTTGTCATAACATATTGTTCTTTAGTATTATTTGTTCATATTAATATTTGTTTAGTGTTATTTTGTTTCAATATACACTTTTATATTATTGAAAATTCTCTTGGTGTCTTATTAGATTCATAACCTGTACGCTCTTCAATAAAGTTATACAATGCTCCCCATAACAACTACAACCCTGTGAGAATTTAACACAGGGACTATACAGCTATTGAAAAATTATATTCCTGTAACTATAGAAAGATAAAATTAGGAAACAAAAATGACTCTTATTAAACTATGCAAGATGGAAACACCAATTTACCTTTCTTTTTTTGTTGTTATTTAAAAGTTTTAAAGACAAAACCACAATCCACTGCAATTAAATTAGTAAATTGTATTTCAATAAGGGTAGCATACATGTCACTGTACTGTATTCTATGACATTTTTAAAAATTATATTACTGACATTTTTTCAACCTCATTTCCAAATGCCAGTATACTACTCAGAATTTATGACTGAAACCTCTTTAAATCCAACAAATTAAAAACAGTGTGCTTAAGAATACCTAGTTAATTCAGCAGTTTGGCCTCAAGTTTATTCCATTTAGCATATAAATTGCCCAGTAATGTGTTCATATGGAATAGATCTTCCAACTTACCTTTTATCAGTATGAATTTATCAAAGTATGAATATAATTACAATATTTCTTTTATATTAGATTTTCTCCCTTTTGTCTGTGATGGCTGCTCAGGAGTCTTCTGGTAATTATATTATTAATTATTAAGGTATAGTCTAGCAATATAGACTATTTTTAGAGATTTGGGATAGTATTGTAAAGAAGAGTAGAGAAAATATATGGAAATGAGAAAGGAAAGAATAAATTTTAAGTAGTAAACATTACATGGTACTGTTTCATTTCAAGCGGAGTTTAAGAAAGACTAAGTCACTCTTTCGTAAAATCCTATTATTACACATAATGATGGCATTTTTTGTTTCTGTAAAACTTTTTTTAAGCCTTCAACACAGAAGTCTGTCTGCTCATGGTTGTTCTGAGGTAAGCTAATAATTCAGAATTAATTTGTTGCAAGTTATATTTATGAACATTTTACCTAGTAAGAGAAATTCATATTCTTTACATTTGTTTAAAAAAAATTTGCAAGCAAAACTTTCTCATCCAGGTTGTCTTATTGCTAAATTATGCCTGCAAAAAAAGGTCTCTTAGAGTATATAGTTTAGAACAGCTGACCAAGTGAGGACGTTATTGTGAATTAGACTGTGAACATAGTCTGTTTGCAATGAAAGTAATATTTTCTTTCATTGCAGCAGTTGAAAACAGTTTTCAGCTAAGCCTCAAAATATTATGTGGTACAGTGGTTAGAGTGCAGTACTGCAAGCTACTTCTGCTGACTGCCAGCTATCTAAAATTTGGCAGTTCAAATCTCACCAGGCTCAAGGTTGACTCAGCCTTCCATCCTTCCGAGGTGGGTAAAATGAGGCCCCAATTGTTGGAGGCAATATGCTGGCTCTGTAAACTGCTTAGAGAGGGCTGTAAAGCGGTATATAAGTCTAAGTGCTATTGCTATTTTTCTAATCCTATCTTTGGGGAAGAACAAATAGTTTGAAGGTCAACTATTACCTGGCTTCCTTTACTATTAATTATACTTTCCTGTTGACCAGTTGATGGAATTATAGCTAGCAATTTGGATAGACAGCACCAAAGGGAAACCAATTGCCAGAGTCAGGGAACTGCTCCAAAAAGTAAAATGGTAAAACCAAAGGTTTCAATTAAATAGCTAACAGTAGTGAGGTTATATATCAATCCATAGTGTTTTACAGCACCCTCTGAGCAGTTTATAGAGTCAGCATATTGTCCCCAACAGTTTTACCAAACTTGGAAAGATGAGTCAATCTTGAGCCCCATTAGGATCGAACTTCAGGCTATGTCAGTGTGCTTGCAGTGCTGCATTCTAACCACTATGCCACCAGGATTTGCAAAAGATGGTTTGCAAGATATCTGTTTTTGCTACGTAGTTTAGTTATGGCTTGTGTCTACCCTACGAAGAGCTATTAAGTCAAGTTGTACTCCAGGTTTGTAGGACAGGTATGCAAATTATTTTGATGACTCTTATATATCCAGGAGTTCACAGGGGGAGAAGGAGCATCTAAGTAAAGGATTAACTGGTATAGTTTGGCATTATATCTAAATTTGAACTAGCTACTTCCTCTCAGGTTGTTGCCACCAGGTAGTTTATTTTAAATAGTGTACACTTAGTTTAAACTATGAACTTTTATAATTTCAATATATAATTTGATCTTTGAAATAAGATTTTAAATGGTATTTTTTAATTCACTTAGGCAAATCTAAAAAACAAAAATATGAAACTGGATTATCACAAATCATTTCCATGCATGTATAAAGGTTGTGATGGAAGAGAACTTGTACCTATCTTATGCGCTTACTGTGAAAAACAATTTTGTTTAAGGTGAGAAAAGGCAATGATCTGAACAAATCTTATCCTATTGTTCTGTAAAGTATCTAGTGAATATTTGGCAGTCTATTATTTCCAGGCACCGTCATCAGTCAGACCATGAGTGTGAGAAATTGGAAATCCCTCAAGCTCGTATGACTGGCACTCGGCAACTGATTAAAGATATTGTAGGTAAGTGCAGAAGGATTTTTTAAAATATTGTTAGAATAGAGCACATATCCAGTGATCCATGCCCTTTAGCTGAATAAATCCTGCTTCAAAAGTATTGCAGAGGTTAAGCTGCGTTCTGTAAACTCAGTTGATTATAATGGGAATTTGAAGTCTGTCTTCTGAACTGAATGTAGCAAAACAGTACTCCATTCTTCATACTCCAGTGTTTACCTTTTTTCCAAGTAGGCCCAGAGTTATAATCCCCATATAGTATTTACAATATAAATAAGGATTACATTGGAGGCTGGAATTTGTTTTCCAGCATGGCAATTTCCCGCTTCTTTAAAAAAAATGAAAAAATGAAAAGAAACACATGGCACTCTGGGAACTTGGGTGTCCATGGACATCATGCTCCCTATCTTTGTTACATATTGAAATCTGCAAGAATAGATTGTAGTATAACTCAAAGCCTTTTTTCATTAATGATACTGCTGTTCCACAGTATTTTATATTAAACACAGTAACATAAAAGCTTCTTTTCTCATACTAAGGAATTCCTAAGCATCTCTTCCTTTAGATTTCATTGCTGTCACTTCTCAATCATACATGTTGAATATTGGCAACTGTCAGGAGTTGAAGATCAGGCAAGAGACTGCATCTTAAACACACAAGCAAGGAGAGGCAGCACTTTGTTCCAAGACAACTGCCCACAACATTTTGAAAAAAAAAGAGGGATGGGTAATTCAACCCAGTAAATGTCTGTATATTTTTAGATTCTAAAAAAGAAGTGACTGCAATTAAAAAATGCAGAGGAGCCAAGAACCCTGAAACAGCTGCGAAAGTGGCCCTGATGAAACTAAAAATGCATGCATGTGGAGAGAAGTCTGTTCCGCAGGTAAATCATGCTTATGGATTAAACAAATACATTTCTGAATAACTGCAGTATTCATTCTCTAACATTTTTTTCCTAATCCCTCAAACTTGTTTCAAAAGTGGTAGGGGGCACCGTTGCTTGTCTGTAAGATGTAGAATAGAATTCTTTATTGGCCAAGTGTGATTGGACACACAAGGAATTTGTCTTGGTGCAAATGCTCTCAATGTACATAAAAGAAAAGATACATTCTCCAAGAGTCAAGAATCATAAGGTACAACACTTACGTAGATTTTCTGAAGTGAAGGGCGAAGATGGAATTTGTCTTAAAATTATAGCTCTGGGGTGAGCAATTTATGCACTGGTGGAAAAATGCAAAAGTTCCTTTTAAAGCAATAAAATAAATGGAATATGCAACTAGGAACTATTTTAACACTGCACTTTGTGTTTTTCTCTTATAGACAGACAGAATCTATTTCCAAGTATTTTTACCCAAAGGAAGCAAAAATAAAAGTATACCCATGTACATTTGCAGCAAATGGAGCATTGGAAAAGCAATAGATTCTGCAGCCTGCTTAGCAAGCCTTAAAAATGACAACAACAAAACCACAGCCAAGGTAAATCAATTGAAGCAATGTTGTGGGAATTCCAAATATTTGGATTTAAAACTGATTAACTTCCTCCCCTTCCAATTTTCAGAAATTAAGACTTTGCCACCCAGAATCTGGAGAAGCCCTGCCTTTGGATCAAACAATAGAATCGTGGATAAATTCTAAAGAATCGCCACTGTATAATGGTGGAAATGTAATCCTAGAATATCTTGATAATGACATTGAATTTTTAGCAGATGCAGATTCTTATCTATAGTAATTATGGAAAATATTGCTTTTGTATTTATTGTATCAGATTTAACATGAGACTTTTTGTTTTGCTAGCTCTATGGTACAAGAGTGATTTTTCCTAAGAAACGAAAATTCAGTTTAAAAAGAAATCTGTATTTAGTCTGTTGTTTTCTGAAGTGGGCAAATACATTTGTCATACATGTCATCTCATGTATCGAAAAATAGAGTTCAGACTGACAGCTACTAAACTGAAAAGTCTACCTGTGGTGCTTAATCTGTGCTGCTGCATTCCTACATGTAGATTATTATCAATTTAGTATTTAAGTACAGCAGGTGATTGTGTTATTTGCCTGCTGTTTTCTGAACCAGATAAAATAAATGAAGTTGAAATAAAATCGCAACAGGGTGGGATTTATTAAACATAGTGGAAGATTATGTCACAAAATTTTGCCTATTTACTGTCTCTTGCTACAAATAGTCCTGAAAAATAATTTTTCAGAGTTGTCTGAAAATGTTCTACTGTATAAATGTTGTAAATAAAAAAAATTTATCAAATAACGATAGGAACTAAAAAATTCTCAACCAGAATGGAAATACCGTACATGATAGTTTTGTTAAAGAGTACTTCAGTAAGTATTGCTCATTCTACTCCTGTGATCCAGCTAATGGAGAGTGACTCAAATATACAATTTAGATAGTAGTGGTGCTTTATTAATACAAAAGCAATTTATAGAAGCCACATTCTTCAGTAACGGTTTCAGCCAAAAAAAGTTTTAATTACATAAATTCTTCAAATATATCTACTGAAGATTCTGACAATGCATTATGTAAAGTCAGTCACAGATGCTCTTTTGGAATTTTTATATTTATTTTGAAAACCATTCTGTATTTACGGTTCACTTGCATATTTAATTTTGATATTCGGTGAATTTGGGATCAATTAAATGGTTCAAATGTCAATAGGACATTATTATTGTGTCTTACAATTGTATCAACTATTAACAATTTAATCTTTTTCAACCCTGAGTTTTATTTGTCAAAAATATTTGAAGTAATGTAATTAATGTTTTCAGATATATGCACTACTATGACAGTCAATTTGCAATTCTATCAGCTATGGAAGTAGAAATGTTTCTGTTATAAGCTGTGTGTAGTCATACAAAAATCTCGAACAACCAAGCCATTTTTTTTATAAATTATAATGTATATTTTACAAATTATATATCATGTTAAAATATTCCAATATATTTTCTCTTTTTATGAAAAAGGGGATTTGGAATTTGGTTTGGTTGATAGGTGATATTGTACATTAGCTGTAGTTACGTTTGGATAATCTAGTACACAATATAAATATTTCAATGTTTCTCAAAGAAGGAAAACAAATGAATCACAGTATTGGGCGTTGGACATATACCTGCGTGTTCAAAATATCTTTTAAACATTAAAATAATTGCTCATGGGCAGTTTGAAAAGATATCGTGTTGAAATACATTGATAAGCAAGGTTAATTACTTTGAGTTTTATATTTATTAAAGTAATATAAGACTGGGGGGGAATCATGGCAAGTGTGTCCAGCAGCTCCTTTTTGACGACGAGACAATGCCCAATGCTATTTTTTCGTAATTCTATTGAAATATTTTTTACAATCAAAAGAATACCGTTCTCTCCTTCTGACCGCCCTTTATCTCCATTCCTTAATACACTCAGCGACCCAGTCCAATTTCGGAACAGAATGAAGCAATTAAAGGCGCAAATTGCTAAAAAGAAAACGGACCTCTATCAAAACTGCTTTTATTTTTCCCTTCGTATTTTGCAAGCAAAGTACAAATGATCTACTCGCCTATTTGGTGTGCCCGATTCAGGCTGAATTCGAAAGGTAAACATGCCCGAATTTTATGCAGCTACGCTGAGCCCTCGGCTAAATACGCGTAAGAAGGTAGGTTTATTTTCTCGGGAAGGGGCCGTGGAATTTCGCCGCGCCCCCACGAACATCCGAACTCTCGGCAGCCAATGGAAGCACGAGCCCGGCCTCGCTCTTTCAGACTCGCACTGCCGGGAACAATCAGACAATTTGCAATGGCAGCGCAGGAGCAGAAGGGACGGCTGAAGAACTTTGCAGCGCCTGCGCAGTGGGTGCTGCTGAGGCGGTGTCTGGTCAACCGGCTTTGCCAGTACCCGGTAGCTGCTGCAAAAAATTGGCCTCCTAACGGTAAGTCCCGGGCTGGCGAGATTGCCTGTTCTAAGCGGGGATCTGATTTAATTTTAGGATTTTTATTTTGGGGGGTGGGGGATTCTTTCCTCCCAACTCTATTGCTTTGACACAGCAGCTCGTAGGGTTCGGAATCGATTGCGCTCCAATACGTTGACAACTCCCTTATCACTGTGTCATGTATGTTAAGGTCGAGCCTTGGGTCATAGAAAATCCGACGCTGGATTTAATGGAAGCAGGAAAACGTCCCGTCCCCCCCAAGACAGATCCATTGAATATGCAAGGCCGGAACTTTCAAAAAGCATAATTGCAGCTCTGTTCTGTTTAAACAGCAACCAAACAAAACAGGAAGTGATAATCCTAACCCCCCTTTTTTTTTTTAAATTCTCAAAAGCTACAAACGTCCTCGTTGGATGCTGGAAACTGATTTAGCATAGATGCCCCACCATTCCTTGTATAACTGTCCCCTAAAGGCTTGGCTACATTTGTTTGAAAATAGGCACTGAGAAAGGGACTGTTTGATGTGCCACTTCTACTTTTAAAGAAAATGTACACTAGGCTAGATCAGGCAGTTAGGCAGTAAATGGCATTCAAGAGCACAAAGGAGCTTCCTCAGCCAGGAATTCTCTCTCCAAGATCACTTACTCTGCTCTGAGGGAAGATCAAGAAGTATTGAAAGAAGAGGATCATTAGTCCAGTTCCACCCTCTTGCTGACCTTATGTGGGCAGGGAGATGTGGAAGATTGCCCAGGGGAAGGTGAAGACCTACCGGTAAATACTCAGACATGATTAGTACTTGGATGAGAGACCACTAGGAGATCCCAGGGCTTTATGCTAAAATGGAAAATGCAAAAAAATGCAATTCTGAAAAAGGAAGTGGCAAACTATTTTATATTGTTGCCAAGAAAACAGTAAAGAAGACTATGCCCATTGATAGCCTTGCCACTCCCATCCTGTTGTACCATGCTACCCCCTCATTTCCTGGTAGCTTTCCTCTGCATGGAACAGCAGGATGGATAAGGCAAGGCAGACATATCTCAGAACCATAGAATGTGGGGAAGCTAGAAATGGGGGATAAAGGCAGAAAAAGGTTGTGAAAACCAGTCTGCAAACTTGGCTGGAGGAGGAATATGCCTCCTGACATAGTGGGAATCATCTTTGCTTGAAGATAGGAAAAAAGATGCTCCAGTGAAGGTAAGGTGAAAAAGCTCTATTTTCCCAGAGATGCTCTTTTGCCATTTGGTGTTTTCTAGTTATAATTAAGGAGGAGGGCAGGCAAGTACTCCCAGAGCAACACTAGATAGAAGCTAATCAGCCTGAAGCAGAGAGGCCTTTTCTGATGCATATAGGGAGTCTACTAAGTGCTAAGGAAGGGGTCAGACCAGTTCTTCCCTATGGCCACTATCACGGTTCACCTGCTGGCAAAGGATAAGGAAGGGCCTGCAAAGGTAAAGTAATGAGCCTTTTTATGCATCAACCTGTTAAGAGTATTTATATAGTTTTTTAAGACTTGCACCTTTAAACATAAATAGAAAAACATTTCATATTCAGTAGGTTTTACTTCTAAGGAAATACATGTATATTTTTTAGCTATGACCCCAAAATTCTGGAACAAAACAATGCTTGAAAGCAAACAAAATCCCTCAGCTTTTAAATTAAAAAAACTTCTATGGAAGATACCAGGCAGACCAATGTTAATTTTTATTTGTATATCATGAGTATAAAATCTGTGTAAAATTTGTATATGTAAGTATAAAATTCGAACAAGAGAAATCCAGAGTATGAAGTTAGTTTTGTAAACGGTAGTTTACAAGTTAAAAGTAACTGAAATATTAAATTCTAGGTAGGTAAAGATGGCCGATCCTTGGGAAGAATGCATGAACTACGCAATTGCTTTAGCAAGAAAAGCTGGAGAGGTATGAATAATTTAATTTCTATTGGGATCAGAGGGGATTTTTAAATATCATCCTCAAAAATGGTTTAAATGTTCAAAGTACTGATTTTAAATTTATCCTTTGCAGCTTGAAAATTGTGGCTTGTCACCAATAATGAATAACTGTATTAACATATTTCAGTACTGCTGTAAGAATTATTAAAATAATGAATTGAGGGACACTTGTGTCAGCTAGGCCCTAAGCTGCCATCTCTGCTTAAGAATATTAACTTTTCTGAGAAGTTGTGCATGCTCAAGAACCTGACTTGTATTTCTTTTTATTATCTAAGCAATACAAAGAAATGAGAGTTTTACAGAGCAAACAAGAAATCACATATACTTTAAAATATGAAAATAAATACCAGGTTTAGAAACCTTAAATCATGGTCAGCTTATTAAAAACAACCAATTCATCTATAAAAGTGTATACTTCCTATAGTGCCCTCATACATGTATGTATTAGTTATGCATGGCACTTGAATATAATCTGAAAAGGGTTTTTCCATTTTCTACATTTTTATTCATTACAATTGTTTGTACCAAGGGATGGGATCTTACCGGCATGACACCAGTTCAGTGAGTGTGCGTGTGCAGCACTTGTAAATCAATTTCTCCTGCAAGCAATAACCTGCTGACATGCGGCACTCAGCTGTGCCGCCCAAAGCAACTAAGGTTGCTTTAGCAGGGAATAAAGGACAGCCTAGTACCCGGACGGGTGGGTGGGCCCAACCGAAGCAAAGATCTTTGGAGCGAATTGGTTCAGTGTCAGCTGCTCTTCGGAGCTACCGGTTCTATAGAACCGGGCTGAACTGGTAGAATCCCACCCGTTTGTACCTTGTAAAATAAGAATTGAATCTGAGTCTTTCAGTATAATTTTTCTTGCTGCTTCTATGCCTTGCCCCAACAGACAAGTTTTAACTTCAGTCTTGCTGATAATTAAGAATATTATTTATCATGTTCTGTTTTCAAAATAATCATATAAAGATTTTTCTGCACAGGTAATCCGGGAGGCATTGACAGAGGAAGTAACTGTCATGATTAAAAGTTCTCCAGCAGATCTAGTCACAGTCACTGATCAAAAAGTGGAAAATATGATTATATCTTCTATAAAAGAAAAATATCCATCACACAGGTACAGCATGTTATATGAAGTTAATTGCAAAAGAGAATGCCTTTAAAATACAGGTCTGATCTCAGCAAAGGTACCCATGAGTAGGATCTTGGAATTATCAATTCACTCATTGAATTTCATAATAATGTGAAGTGGCTGTGCAAAACGCAAATGCAATTTAGGCCATGTTAATAGAAGCTATGATAGAATAAACAGATTCCAAATCAGATTTCAATATAGTTCCACTATGTGCTACATTGATCTGAGTCCATGTTGAAACCCAGAGATTCCATTTAAAAAAGATTCAGAGAAAATCTTGCAAAGAGTGGCAGCAATAGTAACGGGGTGGCTATAAATCAAGTGTTAAAAGGAAAGAATAAGGAAACTGGATATACAGTGGTCTTTGACTTACAACTGGTCACTTAGCAAAGTTATGATAAACCTTTCCCAAAAAGCTACTTAAGACCCCGTGTTGACATATGACCCCTGCACTGCACCCATAGTAATTCACTCTGATAACCAATCTCAGGGATGTTCCAATATCCCCACGTATCTCCCCCAATTCCACCTCACCAAGGCCCCATAGGCCTTGGACTGCTTCCTCTCCCAGAGAGTTCCTATAGGCCCGTGATGGCGAACCTATGGCACGCGTGCCGGAAGTGGCACACAGATCCATCTCTGCCGCACACAAGCCGTCGCCCCAGATCAGATCCACTGTGCATGTGCACATGCTTCCCGCCAGCCAGCTAATTGTTGGATATCTGCCGCTCATGCGCAAGGGACTCGAGGCGCACGGAGGTCATATGTGCATGCACAGGGGGCGGGAGGCAGGGGTCATGCACATGTGCAGGGGCACGGGGAGAGTCATGCACGCATTGCATTATGGGTGCAGGCACAGATGCGTATGCACACTTTCAGCACGTGATGACGAAAAGGTTAGCCATCCCTGCTATAGGGCCTTGGGCCTACTTCCCACCCCACATTATCCATCAAGTACTTATCTTTTGAAGATTCAAGAGCTCCATATTTCACATTGGGGAAGGAGAGCAGGTTACTCCCTGGGTCCGTGCAACTGCATCCCAGAAGCAGCCTGCCATTTTCTGAGCAACCTCAAGGAACTGTGACTGCTCCAAAATGGCATCCTCTTCAGGGATGTTCACTGATTAGCAATGGAAATTCTAGTCCCAATTGCTATTGTAACTCAAGGACTGCCTGTATTGTTTCCCAGTTACATTGACTATTGGCTATTGTGATCTTAACACATCTGGAGGATATTAGAGTGAGAAAAGCTGCACCAGACTATATGCTTCTAAGTATTAACTACATGGACCAATTACTCAGTTTTTCAGCAAATTTTTATAATATTTCAAATGAACTGATGGTCTTAAAAAAATTAAAATGACCTAAAAGTAGTTTACTGGATAAGTTAAGGCTTTTGAAGATGTAGTGTTACTTTATAATACATGTATATTAAATATGAATTTTCAATCTGTTGTCTGTCTTTGTATATTATTGTTCATTCTAGCTTTATCGGAGAAGAATCCGTTGCAGCTGGTGCAGGAAGTATTTTGACAGATAATCCCACATGGATTATTGACCCTATAGATGGAACAACTAATTTTGTGCATAGGTACTTTTTTCAGCTATCACTACATATTACTTAAAGGATGATCTTTGTTTTTGTTTTGGCATGAAAATGTTAGAACATGTTTTTCAGTAATTTCTAGAAAGAGGGATGTCTAGAATAATTTCATCCAAATTTTACTTTTCTAATTTCAGTAATTGCTTCTGTCCTCATTTTACAAAGACAAAATATTTCTCTTTTTGATCTTCAAGGTTTCCCTTCGTAGCCGTTTCAATTGGCTTTGTAGTAAAGAAGCAGGTAATTGGTTTTTCATTTTATTTTAACTTCTAATAGGAAAAAATGTTTTCATTGCAACCACTTCCTATAATGTAAAGTTGGACCGTTAAAGATCTATAGATGTTGCATTTCTCTTATCACAGATGGAATTTGGAGTTGTGTATAGCTGTGTGGAAGACAAGATGTATACTGGTCGAAAAGGAAAAGGAGCCTTTTGCAATGGACAAAAACTCCAAGTGTCAAAACAACGAGGTAAATCTTTTTCATTTCTGGTTTCTGTGTTAGGATGGAAATTCATTTCACATAAGCTCCATAAGCTTGAGGAAGCAGAGGGCTGCATTAGCCTATTTCACACCAATTATGCAATTATTACTATATCCTGTTTAGCAGCTCTCCACCTTTTTGATTTGAAATTCTTTTCATACTTAAGGCTTGGAAGCAGTCACTGCCCAACTCACTTCACAAGGTGGTTGCTGTGAGGAAAATGGGGGAAAAGTGTGTTGGATATGTTCGCTGCTTTATTTTTAAAATAATAAAGGTGGGATACAAATAAAATAAAAAATAAAGGATTTGCTTGTTTACACTTCTGCGTCTCCTTGTTGCTGATATCAACTTGCAGTTGAGAAAGGTTCTTTCTACTTTTTCATCTTTTCTCATTTTATAGGACAAGCCTTTCCTTTGAGGTTTGTTTGTTTTTTACTGGCCTTGCTGTACCTTGACCTTTTCCATTGACCTTCACTTTTCAAATTTCTTTTTATTCTAAAATTGTAAGGTCACCATAGCCCCTTCTGCTATTGGCTTTCTTCCTAAAATCAGTTTGGTGTAATGGTAAAGGTGAAAACCACAAGGCTTCAGCCTTCGGCACAAAAGCTGGCTTCTTCTCTCAGCCCTCACAAGGTGATTGTTGTGGGGAAAATAGAAGGAGGAAGAAGTATTATGTATACTCACTGCCTTGAGTTATATGCATATAAAAGAGCAGGATAAAAATACAATAATGTCCTCCAGAAATCCACACAGGCTTCTTTTGTTCTTATATTGCATTGAGAAATTGCCCTGAGGGATATAAATTCTTAAATATACTTCCGTAATTTACATTGCAAATAATTTGAGAACAGAGATGAGCTCATCTAATAGTAGTCAGCCAGAGAAGTATATGAAGAGTGAAATATTTCTATTTGTTCTATAACTGCCCCACTTAGTGCAAAAAGATTGATCAAATGCCCTTGGACATGGAGCTTACTCTGTATGTTTTCTCTTAGCACAGGGGTGTCAAACTCACGTCGTCACATGACATATCAGGACTTTTTTCCCCTTCCCTAAACCGGGTGTGGAGTGTGGATAGCGCATGATACATCTAGCCCATGGGCTGCGAGTTTGACAGCCCTGTCTTAGCACATAGTTATTATTGCTTCTGTGCTAACTGGCACTAGGTGTGCTATTAAAGCAATCTGCTTGATACCACTATGCCCTTTCATACAGTTCATCTGCTTTTTAAAAAATTTTTTGAAGCATTAGCAAGATGTTCTGTGCCTGTTTGCTACTGAATTGAATTTTTCATCAAAAGAAGGTGGATTTCTGGGAAACAGTACAGAGCATATCTGACTTGGAGAGTCAACAGGAGAATCAACTTGGAGAGTACCATATATCTGAATAAAATGCAACCTCATTGTTCATGTAATATCTGGAGGGTACCCAGGCTCAAGTGTTAGGGCTAGATGATTGCTCAGAACTTTGTGGGACATAATTATTTGTATTCTTTAACAAAGATTTACACAATATAGTTTGTTTTCTTCTTCATATTCAGATCATACATGTCTGAGTAAGCATTAAGTGAGCCTGGGAGAAGACTGCCTTTTTCCTCGCCCTTCTAGGCATTAGATAAAAAATAAGTAACAATGTGCTTTAAACAATATCGTATATTAAAATTGTTGATTTTGCCTTTTTTAACAGCACTGATCAGATGCAATTTTGTTTTATTTTGCAGACATTACAAAAGCACTCTTAGTATCAGAATTGGGGTCCAACCGTGATCCAGAAGTTATCAAAACAGTTCTATCTAATATGCAGAGGCTCCTTAGCATTCCTATTCATGGGTACGGTATCTTTCTTATTTTGATTTTATCTGCATTTTTATAGAATTTGAAACATCAGTACAATGCAGATGTTTACGAGAAGATGAGAATGTCCCCATTATTCTCTCAGTCCACACAAGGATCCAAATTAGTACCTCTTGATTCAATACATTGTCCCAGACGGTATAAGCAGAAAGCAGGCACTATACAGTAAAGTAAAAAGAATGTTGATTGTAAACCTCACCTTACTCTTTATGACCAAGGAACTATTTGACTTTGTACCCTAAGTATGAGTGGCAGTGCTGGAGGAAAAAAAAGAATTTAGGCGAGGAGTTAAGAAGAAGAAAGGTTATGAGCCGCGGTGGCGCAGTGATTAGAATGCAGTACTGCAGGCTACTTCTGCCGATCACCGGCTGCCAGCAGTTTGGTAGTTCGGGTCTCACTGGCTCAAGGTTGACTCAGCCTTCCATCCTTCCGAGGTCAGTAAAATGAGGACCCAGATTGTTGGGGGCAATATGCTGACTCTGTAAACCACTTAGAGAGGCTCTAAAAGCAGTGTGAAGTGGTATATAAGTCTAAGTGCCATTGCTATTGCTATAAATAATTTCTGCAGAGGTGTGGCTGTTTGTGGCAATGCAAGAGTTGCCAATTTTGAGATTTGTGTGCCAAATGTCGCTGATTTCCAAACGCACTGATAAATCACCATTTAATGCATTACCTTTATTAAAGAATCTGTATACAGTCATAAAAATACATATTGTGCAAAGTCTCAGAAGGTGATTGCTGAAGGTAAGGGTATAAAAGGGAAAGTGTTAATGTAAACATTTATAAGGCGTATGAAAGGAAAATAGCTTCAATTCAACAGGAGCAATCTGTTTAAAAATAATTTAATCTTGACCTATCTATCCTGGTAGTGTGTTTTAATTTTCAACCTCAGCCGCTTAGAGTTACCTTGAAGTAAGATAGGCAGTCTATAAATTTTATAAATAAGTATGTTGTTGAATGTCATCAGTTCAGAGGTAGTTGCTAGAAACAAGGACCCATGTCCACTGAATCATGAAAAGAGATGTTTGGATGTTGCACTTAATTTTCAACATTCAGAAGAATTTGTTTCTTACTCTTTATGACGTGTGTAGCTGGTTTCCAAATGCACTGACAAATTACCATTTAATTCATTATCTTTATTAAAAGAATCTGTACACAGTAATACAAATATATAATGTGCAAAGTCAGTATTCTAGCTGATTGAAAAAGGCACATATTGAATAATTAAGATAGGATGATGTAGTAGTTTGCTGTTATGAAGATTAATGTCCTGATATTGGCTACATCCAGATTTAGGTACATGCAGTTTATTTTACTAAATTCTACTCAGTTCCCCAATTCAGATTTTGTTTCTGTGCTTCAGCAACCCAAATGATTAGTCATTAACTTAAATGCCTAAATATAGGTTGCAGTAATTCTGTTACCTGTTTTAGGATTA
The DNA here is from genome assembly GCF_049901735.1 of Notechis scutatus. Lineage (NCBI taxonomy): Eukaryota > Metazoa > Chordata > Lepidosauria > Squamata > Elapidae > Notechis > Notechis scutatus. Next base: position 179,289,338 of record NC_142011.1, on the reverse strand, counting down.
GAGCAGTAGGGACAGCAGCTGTTAATATGTGCCTGGTCGCCACAGGAGGAGCAGATGCCTATTATGAGATGGGAATTCACTGCTGGGACATGGCAGGAGCTGGAATTATCATTCTTGAAGCTGGGGGAGTGCTGCTCGACATCTCAGGTAAAATATGTTCAAAATAAATGACAGCCAGTTTTGTACGGTTAACAATTCATAACTAAGATTGTTAAAGAACTTGACCAGTTAAGTATTTCCCACTCAGGGATACAAACCTGAGAATTTCTTTGTAGAGAGTGTGAGAATAACAAAACATTCAGGATACACACAGGGGTGGGATTCTACCAGTTCGCACCTATTCGCTAGAACCGGTTGTTAACATTCTAAGCAGTTTGGAGAACTGGTTGTTAGAAGAAATTACTGGCCTAATCCTGTAAGGAAGGCAGGAAGGAAACATTTTGGTGTTGCTTACATAAACTGCCTCTCCGTTAACCCTTCCTGTCTCAGGAACTTCTCTGGAGTTTTTTTTCCTTCTTTGCTGGTACTTTGCTTGTGTGCAGTGACCATTCAAAGTTACAATGGCACTTAAAAAAGTGAGTTATGACTGTTTTTCACACCTACGACTGTTACAGCATCCCCACAGTCATGAGAGGCCAGGCAAGGAGTCGTGTGTCTCGATGTGAGTGATGTTGAGATGACCACGCCCAGTCAGTCACATGACCACCAAGCCATGGCCACCAACTAAGCCACACCCACAGAACCGGTTGTTAAAAATTTTGAATCCCGCCCCTGGATACACATCATCATGCAAATGTTGCAACTTCCATATTTGTGTCAAATATCAGGAACTAGGTACATCAGAACAGCATTTGCATGACGACATCATAAGGCTTTGATGCAATACTGCTAATTTTTACTGGTGGTGTACCCTGCTGGGAATCATACAATAAGAATTACCCTGATTTATGTTTTTCCTTTGAAACATGCAAACTATCTCAGTTCAAAATACTAAATGACCCACCACTGCTTTGCTAAGGGGCAAAACAAAATGGGAATTGAGAAATTGTATCCACAGTAATACATCTTCCATAGCAAGGAAGATTTTTCTAGAAGCTGTGCCACGTGAATATGGCTCCTGTGTAATTGATATGTAAGACTTTTCCGCTTTTAATTTGTAAAGCTAGTTCTCACACTAGGATTCAGTGCCTACATAGAAACTTGGTGTTGTTAACATTTCATTCAAGACTGAAAATGTATTTGATCATCGTTTGTACTGTGCTGCAGGATTTTGAACTGTCCATGAGGTTGTTCCTTGTCTTGATTAATTGGACTAGTCCAGAGAATCATTATGGTATAGTAGAAAGTATTGGACTACAATCAGGGAGGCCGATTAAACATTTGGAGAGCCAAATTAATTGACTGTAAGCCATGGATACTCACTGCATTACTTTGGGCCAGGACAGTTGTTGGAGAAAAGACCTGAGGGCTGCTTTGAATTTGAATATAATTTGAAGTAACAGGCAAATATAGTTTAAGAAAATAAAATGTAATTCCTGAAACAATACTCAGTTTGCATCTCTTCATCAGTCAATCTGTAGAAATAAGTCAGATATATAGACTTGTGTGTTCAATAGACATATGTGTTTGTTTTTCTAGGAGGACCATTTGATTTGATGTCAAGAAGGATCATTGCTGCAAATTGTCAAGCAATAGCAGAGCGGATAGCAAAAGAGATTCAGATCATTCCTTTGCAAAGGGATGATGCAGTGAATTAAATATGCTATCACATGGCCTCTATTTCATAAAGAACTCCTTGGATGCTCACCCATTGTACCTGAGTAAATATAGACTCAGTTATCCATCTTGATATGTCAAAACCTGCTGCTGAAATCCTTCCCCTCTCCAATATTTTAAACATTTCTTTTATTATTTATCGTGTGTGCGGCACATTTTTAAATGTCATGCTTTCTTGCCTCTGACAAGGAAATAAATGGGATATGGTGCAAAAGAGAATTCATCTATATAAATAACAGTTCAGAACAAGTTTGACTGTCTGTATACTTCCATGTGACATTTTTTCCTTTGTATATTATAGGGGAAAAGAATAAAATCTCTAGCCAAATGTTTTAAGAGAGACAATTTCATTTAAAACAGAAATGAGTTTTTAAAAGAATTTGTTGCCACAAAATGTAGAAGTACAAAGACTCATTTTAGTCTATCCCCTTTTCAACGCGGCCGGTTCGGCGCAGCTGGCGCGCGCCGGTTCGCGTCAGCTGGCCGCCATCTTTTGCAATCACTTCCGGTGCGTCACGAGTGATTTGCGTGGCGCAGCTCTGGTGAGCTTGGTAGAAATGGCTTTCTACCGAAAGCTCACCGCGCCGCCATCTTTTGAAAAATTGTTTTTACCAAAAGATGGCGGCGCCAGCAACCAGCGCCGTAAGGCTTGTCCCGACCGGCATCGGTCATTATATAGGGATTGGGGAACCTTTAAGGGCAAGACGGACCAAAGGTAGAAAGATGCACCAATGCTTTTTCCTCTTTCCCCTTGCAGTTGCCATTATCAGGCTGTTCTTTCTCCACCAACTTGATTTCCTTGCTTAAGTAATGGATGTACTGTTTTAAATATCTGTGGAACAACATGCTGGGAAAATTCACTGCTTGAAAAATCCTCCTCACTGATGCTTCCTATTTATAAGGGGAAAAATGCCTTCTGCTAACTTTCCGTTTACATATTTTATTCTTGGTTTAAAAAAAAAAGATTCCATAAACTGCAATACTAATTATTGAGGGGTATATAGCAAACACAATGGCAGAACAGAAAATATGACCGAACTAAATCCAAAAATCTTACTTACCATAGATTTGAGTAGAATAATGCAACAGTATTTTATATCAGATTAAGCCACTGTGAGTGTATTTTGGCCTCTTAGAATGGCAACAGTCAAATAAGTGTGCTTTTAATATTGAACTTTTATTGAATTAGGCATCTTTGTTTTATTTTGGTATGTGAATATATGTGTGGTTTGATCATTTAATTCCAGTTTTCATAAACTGGATGATTTGAAGTAGATATTTAATCAAGAGTTGGATTCATTCTTAGAAATACTAGGGTAGGTAAATAAGTATTTCAGGTGTAGCAGATTGCCTTGCAATGTACTTAAAATGGGTAATTCAACATGTTGTATAAACCTGCATGTATCAGTGACATAATATGGATCTTGACCCACAAAATTGTGATCTATTTACCGTATTTGCTGGCGTATAAGACGACCCGGCGTATAAGACGACCCCCCACCACCACCGGAAACGCCCTCCAGAAATCCCCGGGGCTGCAGCGGCAGGGCGGAGTGCCAGGGGCCATGGGAAGAGCAGGAAGGCTGCAGCCTCGGGCGGAGCGAGGCGGCGGGATGAAGCGGAGCGGCGCAGGGGATCCGGGAAGCCAGAGGCGCCTTCGCTGCGTCCAACAAGCCTCCGAAAGCCGGCAGTGGATATACCGGCGTATAAGACGACCCCCCCACTTGGAGGCATGTTTTTCGGGGCAAAAAAGTCGTCTTATACGCCGGCAAATACGGTATATGTTTTTAAGGTCCCACAAGATCTTCATTTTCTAATAGGCTAACAAGCTAATTCTTTCGGGGATTACCCTGTAAGAATGTTTGAAGTACACTTGAGTTTTTTTACTGTAAATCACTTGGTAAGTGCTATATCCATTAGTAGAGAAAAAATATAATTGAAGATGTAAAGAAGCTTTACAAAACTTTATGACATCTAGAAGGTTGGAATCATATTTTGATGTTTGTGATGTACAGGACTCAAATTCAACCATAACTTTGACACAAAGATTTGCATGATAGAATAATCCTGATATACTAATGACATATTCCCAAATTGGTGATAAATCATAAATGTAAGATTCCAACCTATTGTATTCTAGGAGTTTGCAATGGAATGTGAACAGACATCAACCATCCAGATGTCCCGATGTCCCTGAAATGAAGTAAAAATGTTTTAAAAATTCAAATGGCCCAAATCTCCCTAGTTTAGAACTGTTTTTAATTGTTGGGAGTGCCTTTCTTACAAGTTCATGCAATGTTATCTAGCCTTGAAAAAGGTTCCTGATTTTTTTCCATGCATATTTTTTATCTTCTTGTGTTTTGGGTTAGAAACTTTATTATGTTAGTCCTCTCACTTTAGCTATACCTATGGTATGCAAGCTCTGACATATTGGAAGAATGATTTGTTCCAAAGCAGTGATAAGTTTTGTTTTCCCAGCTCATTTTCTTTCAAATTGTGTGAGTTTAACCTCTTTGTCAAAATAAACTGTTCCTAGCCTAATCCTCATTTCCTGTTGATTTTACTTGTGTATCAATCTCTGGAACTGGCTTAACTCTGGGTATCTTGGAATCCACTTTTGTGAATTGCTGTGTGGAAACAAGATTTGGTAAAGAACAAGCCAAATAGGAATATCTGGACTTCTGCAAAATATTTGAGTTGAGAATACTATAATAAGTTGATTTATATGTAAAATGTAAATTGTTTTAAAATGTAAGGTCATAATATGTTTAAAATAAAGACCAGTTTTATCAGTTATAAATTATCTCTAAATGTTTTTTCTCCTTCCTGTTCTTTTCAGAAATCTACAAGCTCCAGCTTCTATCTAGCAATTTATCAATCTTTTAAAAAATTCATTACAATGGTTTTCTTAAACTATTCCTGAAACTCTGCCATCTTATCTCACCTTCTAAATATAATTGCTGGAAACAGCACTACCATTATACAGTATACACTGTTGCCCTTTTTCTGTAATCAAATTATTAGTTACCAGACAATGCAAAAAGATTTACACATTGGCAAGACAAGAATGAGAAAGAAAAAAAGGAAGAAATGGATAGCCCTTCTTATTTTCATTTAAAAATGCGTTCTTTGATTTATTAAATTGGTTCCCCAAAACTGGACCAGTTACTCCTACTTAAGTCAGCCAGTAGAGGGACTCATTTTACTCATTTCAAATAATTCCCTTTGCTTTCCTGATGAACTAATACTATATATAATACTATATATAATCCTATATATAATACATTGAAGTATGTCTTCTGCTTTTCAGTTTGCTATTCTCAACTGAGAATGATAGTTTCTGTCTTGCCTAGATATTTTATGATTTCTCATAGACTAAACTGAAATATCTGCCACTTCTGGTTGATTGCGAGATGTAGGGGGGCTGTAACTAGCAGAGCAATTATAAAGAAGAAGGAGAAAGATTTTTTTCCCTAGTTTTCCGAGATTGGATTTTTTTCCCCCACTTAGGGGTTTACACAACAATCTCTATATATTTCATGCCACAAAATTATGGAAAAAGCATGCAATCAATTACAGTATGGGGCAATTAGGATTCGGGAGGGGGGGAATCACAAAAAGGTTTCCACTTTTGCAGTATAATAACAGTGATTTGGTCCCAAAAGTTTCCTAACCCCCAGATAGATTCTCAAAGCCAACACACTATGGTGTGTAGTTTTATCAAACTGCTTAACTGAATTTCAATATGGAGAACTTATTGTCAAGTGTTATTTTAAAAACCGAAAACGTGTATGTGTGTGTGTGTGTGTGTCACACTCAATCTGATCTATTCAGTAAAGTTTTTGTGCAATTGCAGATGCATGGCTTCTCATATGATCTTTCCATTCTACTTCTACTTTACCTGAATCAGCAGTGTAATGAAACTTCAAAGACTGATGTGATTCTAACAGTAACAGAGCCTCAATTGTCAGCTAAAAAAAAAACCAACAGTTTTTATTTTATTCTGTATTGGTTTGATTTCAACTTGTATACTGGGTTCCAATGCAGATGCTAGCTTTAAGAAGAATATCAGTTCAGCAACTATGATTATTGAGAAAATAGTAATCCTATGATAAATAATATTGTGATTAAGATGTTGGACTTATTTCTCTTCAATCTTATTTCAGTATGGGGTTATTTATTTATTTATTTATTTATTGCATACAAGCCTCATAGTTAACATTGACATCACTTGAAGAATAAGAAGCAGGAAAATGTAACCTGGGAATGAATTGTCTTATACTCTTTTGTAGATCCTGGTACAAATGACATCATTCAAGATGTATTCCTGGAAAAAGAGAAAAGGATGCTAGTAGGAATTTCATGTACTCAGAAGTTCCTACTGAATGTACTATGATTAATATCCATTTAAATGTACTATGATTAACATCCATTTAGATCAATTTTTCATCTGCTTCCCATCACAAGTAATCCCAGAGTAGACTACAATAAAGCAAAATGATAAACCAAAAAATTTCCAAAAGCTGAAACTAAACCTGGATCATATTGACAGGAATTGTGCTGATCCTACAAAATGAGAAGCAGACACTGAACCACTATTGCAGTGGCCATAATGTTTGCAACAATAATACCAAGAGATCAAGACTACAAAAGTAGTCTTTCTTCCACATGGCGTTATATAGATTGCATAACAGCCTGCTGATCTCTATGTGCTTTAATGGCTATCCACTTATGCAAAATGAAAACAATTGAAATGTTATGTTAATAGGTGGCAATGCCATAGGAACAATGAGGTATATAATGTTTCTTCTAAATTCAGGTTTTGTGGGGCTTTATATGGAACTAAATAAATTAAAATGCAGGGTAGACTGAAAGAAACTTACCAACACCATATTTCCATCTACTATTTTTCTTTTGATAGTAGTGTGGTTGTCATTCCACTTCTGTGTGTGAATGAGGGTGTCATTATCCTTTGTTACAATGCTCTAAAAATACACAGGAGGTTATGGGGAATATATTTTCTTTCTCTCTCCTTGTTAAATGAATCCTTTCTTTCTTCCCCCATACATCCCATTTTTCATTAGCTGACGTTTAACTTATTGGTATCCCACCTTTATCATTTTTACAAATAACTCAAGACAGTGAACATTTCCAACACACAACATTTCCTTCCTCCTATTTTCCCTATAACAGAGGTCTCATTCTCGCGGCCCGTGGGCCAATTGCGGCCCACAGCACGATATCCTGTGGCCCCCACCGTGATATGAAAGTATAATATTAGTGTATAATATAAATATAAAGTATAATATAAAGTATAATATTATGCGGCCCAGCCTCACCCGGACTCTGCCTCCAGCGGCCCCCAGGTAAATTGTGTTTGAGACCCCTGCCCTATAACAACAACTCCTTGGGTGAGTTGGGCTGAAAGAGAGCGACTGGCTCAACATCCCCCATCAGGCTTGCATGACTAAGGAAAAAGCTGAACTCACAGTCTTTTGCTTTCTAGCCTGGTACCTTAACCCTAGACTGACATTCTAGTAATTATTCTGCTATATGGCAAGTTATTCTATCTCTTCTTCTTAAACATGGGAATAAAACTTAGAAATGTTTACCTTAGCCAGCCTGTTATCTATTGTTCTTTCCTCAAACTCTTGGTCCAGTTGGAAGGAGATCTCATTAACTGTAAATATAGTTTCTGTTCTGATAGTGATGACATCTTTGTCCATAGTGATGATTATTTTGGGTTTGGCTAGAACACCCAGTTGTCTTTGGGCAAAACTTACTCCTACAGAATGCAAAATATGAAATATTGTCCAGTATTTTAAAGGCCTTCTTAGAAATAAGTCAGGTTAGAAAATGGCAACTTTTGTTTTTATTTGCATTTCTTATTTCTTTGGTTTATATGCCACCTGTTTTCTAAGAAAGAATACCTATCTTATAGAAAAACAACAGATAAAGTTAAAAGAAATACAAAAAAATTAAAAAATGAGTTAAAATGACTGTAAATAAAATGAAATGGCACATTGCTCATTGGTGTGTAGCATAGTTTCTAAATTTTCATTAACGTATTTTAGTGAACCATAAAAAACCACTTTATTTTCACTTAGTAACACAGTTAAATCTTCCTATTTTCCAAATCTGGTATGGGATTACAGGTTTGGTTAAATAAAACATATTTTTTAAAAAACAAAACAAAATGTTCTACTTCAAACAGAATGTAGAAGGAGGAATTTAGACAATCAAGATTTGGGTTTTAGGATAATTTTATTTTGTTTAGCGGATTTGATTAGCAATCTTCCAATGAAAACAAAGATAAAATATCAAAGACACACAGTATTCTTCAGCATGATAGGTGTCACATATGTTGATCTACAACTCCTGACTAGATCTTATAGGTCTAGTCAAAAATACTCCTGGAAAGTACTGAATTGGAAAAAGCAATGACCATTTCAATTAAGGATGATGGATATTGCAATCCAATTTATTCAAGGAGTACCAGATTGGAAATTGCCATTTTATGGAATCTTAGAAGTAATTATTATAGCTCTGTTTGGTTTCAAACATTTTTTGAAGAAATACTTTAGACCTCCTTACATAAGTGCAAGCCTAACACGTCCCAGCCTACCAAAAGAGAACAAGTCCACTCTCTTTTTAAATGGCCAAAGGATGCTATCATGCTTCTTAGTCCTATTTTTTGCAGTTTAAATACACCTTGTTCTTTACTGTATCTCATAGTATTTGTTCCAATGTTCAGAAACAGATATATCTGATATTCCCTTGTAGGCAACACACTTTTAAAGGGTAGTGATTAAAAAGTTGGCCTGGCACTGGGAAGACCCAAAATTGCAAGTTCATTGACTTTGGAACAGTTCCACATTCTCACTTTTGTCAATCCAACATACTTCACATTTTTACGGAGAAAAATGGGAATGTGGTGCATTATTTATGCTACTGTTTGCTGCTGGATAAAAAACAGGCTATAAATTTAAGAAATAAGTAAATCTGGTTATCTCTGAAAATTTAGGTTTTTCCTGCAGTGCGCTTGCTTACCCAGTTCTTTCATATAGTCATCAAAGTTTTCACTCAAGATGAGTTTCCAGGTTCCCAAGAACTGCTCCACCATCATTTAATTAAGAGGTAGAAAAAAAAACTGTGAACAGATCTGTGGATTAACATGACAGAATGTTCAAGAAGAATGGAACACTTTGGATAGATGTTCACAATGCTAGCTGCATCATAGATTCATGTGAAGATGTGTTATTTGAATTTCTCCACGGAACATTTCAGCTTTGTACTATAATGGACTAGGAGCAGGGAGAAATCAGTTAGGAGCTAAGGCCAACACAGGACCCATTCCATTACTAAGATGTATAGTTTACACTGGACAAATAACTATATTTATTTTCTATTTCTTTCCCAATATATTCCAAAGTGTGGCGATGAATCCTAACACTTCGTTGGTCAGTATTTCTAGGAAGAATCCTGGCTGAAAATGTGGGATTTTTGGTATTGGTGAAACTGGCTAAGAGTGGAGTAAAATATGTCATTTTTCATCCTAGCTTTCTCAGTAATCCAGGATGGCTGGGCAACTGTACCAAACTAAACAAAATGTTTAGATTCCAGTCACTATTTTCCCAAACTATTCATGGCAATGCTGATGATTAATTTAATGTTGACTTCAGATATTGCCCTGCCACTGTAGTGCTTTATTTTTATAGTTGTCATTTTTTGTAGTTCTGATTTCGTTCACATTTAAATGATTATTATTTCTTACTGCCTTGGAAAATGTTGTTTGAAAGAACACTTGAAGAATGAAATGAAATGAAAATAGTACCTACAGAAGTACTGTTATAACTTGTGATAGGACAAATAGAAGTTCATATCACGCCACAGTTTGGTTTTATTCCAATTTGTTGAAAAAGTTATAATGGTTCAATATTATGAACAAAGCAGGCTAATGCCTATTTTTAGCAGCAGGACTTTCCATTTCTTTGGTAGTCTCAGGAAGTAAGTTCAACACAAACAGGATATTGCATTGCATTGACTTCTTATCGTTAAATAATTTGAGTCACCTAAGAGACTAGAACTTAAAGTAAACAGAGATTTCAATAGCCTTCATTTATTTTTAAGAGTTACATAGCAGACAGCAATTCAGTAAGGCAGGGTGTTCCCATCCCTGCATTTCAGGAAAAGCATTTTGCCTGGATTTCTAAATAATGCTTCTTTATCAGAAATGGATTTCTTTATCAGAAATTGATTTTATCAGAAATAATGCTTCTTTATCAGTGACTGTCCTAGTCCAAAAGAACAAAGATATCCTGCAAAGATTTTTTAAAAAATGAAGATGGAAGCTGTAATCCAAGCCCTAGCTCTTTTTGCACCTACTGACGCATGTAAAGGAAAATAACTTCAATCGTGGGTTTGTGGCTCCCATCTTGACTTTAACCACACCCTGTTGCCACCCCTGCAGAAAGAGAACAGAAAGAAGGAAGAATAAGAAAATTGGCAGATAAGTGGGTGGAAGCCAGTTCATTAAAAGCAAGTCCTTGTCATCAGTTTGTGTTTTGTGCACTAAAACAAAAAATATTTTTCTCCAACTTACCTTGCAAATCTCACAATGTTACCCTTTTGGATAGAGATATCAAATTTAGGGCCTCTAGTGTTTTTTTTTAACTGTAGTGTACATCCAAAAGAGGACATAAGAACCTCGGATTTACAGGAAGATCACATTTTTAAAAATGTAAAATATAAAAAAAATATACACTATCTCATAGACCAGGAATAGACTAAATGCCTGACACTCAAAGCTACCACTGCTCTTTAAGTCCTAAATTGCTCACCAAGATGGTATTTTGACCTTATTTTTAAAACTTCCTTCCTTCTTCCCACCCTACCCCAAGATAATTGGTACGCTCCTTCAAGGGAGAGTAGAGAGATTCTTAGAGAATATGGCCATCAAATGTGAAAGTGCTCCCTGTACTGTAAATGCTACTTTTTGGCGGAGATGATGGTGGCCCAGATGTCCTGCTCATGACATTCAAACGGTATCTGGTCAGAAAATACTGTACTGGTTCAAGAGGCTAGTAGTTTGACCAGCCCAACTCATATTCTCCTGAAAGAAATGTTTCTGAATAGAAAACAAGAACATCTTGGCATCTTCTGCATGAAATAATCAAATGCAAATTACACAGCAGAAGAGTAAGAAAGGGTAACACTTTTTTGTTACCCCTGCATGTCACTATGATTCAGGTAATCAATTAGCAAAATTGTTATGAAAGTTTAGGGAGTGTAATCAGACGTTTATACTTGTCACCCAGACCAGCAGGGGGTGTCTTTGTATTTTCACAGAACGAAACAGCCAGGATTATACTTGACAAGTAGAACTAAGGTCTAATACAGTGTGCAAAAAGGAAGCTAGAGTTCAGTTTATAAAGCTGACTGGCTTGTCTGAAGACATAGCAAAGAAATGTGTGAGTTTCTTTAATGATATTGTTGGTATTTCCAAATGTGTTACAATTTTAAGAAAAAGTCTCAACAAATGTAATGAGTATATAAACGAAACGCTTCGTCATGATTGCTCACTCTTTAGGGAATTAACAGATTTCAAACTCAAACAAAAATCAAGCTACTCCAAAAAGATCTGCATACTGTAGACAACGTTTTGAATAAAGAAATTGCAGCAACATGGATCTGTGAGAGGAAAAATGATCCATAGTTGTGTGGCATTATTATTAGAAAAACCAAATGATTTTTTAAAGTATGCAGTTTTCAGTTTTTTTTTCAGAACTCTTCATCAAATAATGTTCATTTTTAAAATGTGGGATGGGAAGAAGCAGAAAGTCCAAAAATCAGAGCTAATGCCTTACTTACATAGTTTGCAATTTCAAATCAAGTTTAAGATGCATAAATATCTTGACATTGCAAAATAGCAAGTTATACCAATGGCATGGAAAAATACCATTCTTGCAGGGTATTTATTCTTACAGCTTATAAATATGTTATCAATGAAACCTTGAAATATTTAAATCACAACTGTATACCTATTTATTCAGTAAGTTCTCAACAAGTGCTCATAATAACAACCCATTGTAACTAAATCTCCTACTTCAAAAAAGCCTATACAAAGGAATGTAGGTGTGGAATGAAGTCATAATATTAATTCAGTGGAGTCCAACATTGTTTTGTAATATAAAGTACAAAAAGTAACATTTAGGATTATGGAGTTTTTGAAATTCAGTCTCCAAGAGGTTCTTCAAAGCACACAGAAGTATGAAAGTAACATTTTTTTCTGAAACTCTGTAAAACTGCATTTTTTTCCTTGGATTTATTTTTGTATTTATTTTATTTATTTATTTTTGTCAATTGCTTACAAGATAATAGGTATAAGTAAAAAAACATAGTTATGAATACATGGATACATGTAAGAAAAATAAAAAATAAATAAAAGAAACAATAGGACAGGGACAGTAGGCACGTTGGTGTGCTTATGCACGCCCCCTACAGATCTCTTAGGAAAGGGGTGAGGTCAATAGTAGACAGTCTAAGGCTAAAGTTTTTGGGGTTTGGGGAAGAAACTACAGAGTCAGGTAGAGTATTCCAGACATTGGCCACTCTGTTGCTGAAGTCATATTTCCTGCAATCAAGTTTGGTGTGATTAACCTTGAGTTTGTATCTGTTGTTTGCTCTTGTATTGTTATGGTTGAAGCTGAAGTATTCATTGACAGGTAGGACATTTCAATGTGTGATTTTATATACTATACTTAGATCGGACCGAAGGCGGCGTAGTTCTAGATTTTCTAGGTCTAGAATTTCAAGTCTGGTGGCATAAGGTATTCTGCAGTGAGTAGAGGAGTGGAGAACTCTTCTTGTGAAATATTTCTGGACTTTCTCAACTGTGTTAATATCAGATACGTAATGTGGGTTCCAGACTGATGAGCTGTATTCGAGTATTGGTCTAGCAAATGTTTTGTATGCTCTAGTTATTGGTGTAATATTACCAGAGAAAAAGCTATGTAAGATTAAGTTAACAACTCTTAACACCTTTTTGGCTATGTAGTTACAGTGGGCTCTAGCACTTAGATCATTAGAGATCTTTGGTAGCTGCAGTTGACTGCTATTCCTTAGAAAAGATGCTGTTTTGAAGAATTGCAGATATCAATATATTTACACAATTAATTCTTCCAAGTTATTTCCAAACCTCTGCTCAATTCTACTAATTATATGATGCAGTTTTAAAATGGGTAATTATTTCAGAAAAAAAGTTCCAATCTTTCCAACAATACACTAATCGTAACTATCATCTGGAAACCACGATCCTCCAGATTTGTAACACAACTCCCAATATACAGTACATGCTAGCCAGTATAACCGAATGGATTCTGGGACCCATCTTTCAGCAACACGGCTAGGTACATTGAGATGCAGAAACTAAAACAATTTCTACTTTTTTGTGCTGGCTGCTTTGTCCTTAATGAAGCGCCAAACTCCTGAAAAGTACATTTCTCAGCAGTTAAAAAAAAGAGCAGGGAAGTTCATTGTACTCAAAGGAAACCTGTCATTATTTTGCCATCCTATAAATAAGATATGAACAAAATGGTGAAAGAAGCAAGCTTTTATCCTATGTACACATTGTGTTTGTACACAGGCATCTTGGAATCAATCTTGACTCCTGGTGATTGCCTAGACTAGAGCAGTCCCTGTATTTTCTTGGCGAGATTTCAGAAGTGGTTTGCCACTGTCTCCTTCTTAGGGCTGAGGGATAATGATTGGCCCAAGGTCACTCAGCTGGCTTTATGTCTAAAACAGGACTAGAATTCCTAGTTTCCAGCTTTTTATCCAGATGCCATAACCCCTACACCCACCTTGCTCTAATTTGTCCACCTATATCTGGTATGTAATAAAAATGTTTGGATTATTTGGCAGAAGTTTAAAAAAAACTTTTCATTTGTACTTTGATCTATGCCTTTCTGCTAAAAAGCAGAGCACTGGAAATCATAACAACACAAGGTGCCTTCCATCTCCAATTTTCTCACTGCAGGCTTCCTGGCATCATTCATCTGGTTCAGTGATTATGAACCACAAATTGCTGATGACTGAAGCAGCAACAATCATGGGGCATTAATCTGGAAGAATTCATGGCAAGATGATCCATTCATTTAGGAGCTTCAAAGGAAGTCTGCTACAATGTTGCCTTTCCTCCTAATTATTTTTAATTAAAAACAGTGTCAGATACAAAACTGTTTTAGCATAAAATCATTGTAGCCAGGAAAATGGACACCTGAGTTGGTGTTATGCTTCAAGCCTAAGTCAAAAATATGGTATTTACTTTTGCCATATATTTCTGCTGTTTTACCAGCTTCTCTAAAATCAAGGTCATTCCTGTTGAAAACTTATTAAGGATGTACAATGCTGCAGGATTCTTAATCTCAGACATTATGGAAACATGAATCATTATTCCTATGGAAATAATGAACAGGATATGCAGCATCCTCTCTCTTATTTTGAGATATTAACAGTAGTTAACCACAATTCATGTCGGTCAAATATGGATAAGTTCTGGTTTGTGGCAAGTAAAAATACAAATAAATACAAAAAAGCAAAAACCCTCTCTAACAAGCACAGGTTCAGTGATTTCACAGAAAAGTTAAATTAATAAACATTGAAGTCTGTTTTCTCATACAGTAAATTGGCCACTATAGTACTCGCTTCTTTGTCCCCCAAAGTCCACATTACAATTCAAGATCTATATCACACCAAGCAGAGCAAGAATTGGGAATTTGTGGCTCTCTACCAGATATTTTCAGGGCGGCGATAAATCATATGAAAACAGTAAAACCATATAATAGTAGTATAAACAAAGAAAGCAAGGGGGAAAAAAAACAGTGGTCAGGACAATTACATCAATTAAAATGTCTGGGAAAACAAAAAAGTTCCAAAACAGCTTCATCAGCACAAGATGCACCTCCATCAGTTGGTGTGTCTACCTATTACCCAGGGATGTAGGAAGCAGCCTTATTTGTTTATATGTCTGCATTTATAAGACGTGCAATGGAGATGTCCTGTGTGCTGGATCTCCACTCCCTGAACATATCTGTTCATATTTGGCGTGCATAAGCGCACCAAAATGTGCCTACTATCCCTGTCCTATTGTTTCTTTTTTTTTCTTATTCGTATCCATTTCATATATTTATAACCATGTTTATACTTATACCTGTTATCTAATAATTTTTAACAAAATAAATAAATAAAAATAAATAAATATAAATAAATAAATAAATAAATAAATCTGCCAGATTAGATAGTGTAGGCATGCTCCAGGTCCCTGCCCTGAAATGTTAGCATCTAGTTAGACTTCAAAAGTGTACCTTTTCCGATTATATGCACACCTTATCCCAGGCAATCCAGTAGCCTTTCCCCAGCCTTTTAGCATTCCAGAAGGCTCTTAAGACCTGGCTTTTTATCTAGGTGTTAGCGTAGAGTGAGGGTGCTTGGGGGTTAGTTGTTGGTGCATTCCAAGTAGTGGCAGGAGTATTGGGTTTTGGTTGTGTTTTACAGCTTTATGGGTTTTATAGCTTGGGTGGTTTGTCGTAATTGTGAGCAGCCAGAATTGTTTTTAGATGGATAGCAATACAATATTTAAGTAAATAAAAAAGGGATTCAGTTTTTTAAGCATAGCAGCAGTGTGCTTTGACATTCATGGTGCAAGAAGGTGTCTACAATTTGGCATTGTCTTAGGAAGGGTTGTCTTCTAACATGGAGAGAGGTTTGTCTGTCACATTCCTTCCTAATATATACCTACAGCTATCTTAGCTGGGTTGCAAAAATCCAGATCACCACCACCAAATGTGGGGTTTTAATCTTTGCTACCACTTAGTGGTCATCCAGATTGTTGCAGTCTAGGTATAATGGCCCTGGAATATATTCAGGACTGTCAGAAAGCTCACATTTAATAAGAACTGTTAATAATGCAGAATAATAGGATAAGTAGTTTCTATTAAAGTGTAGCTGAAAAATGAAATCTTGCTTCCCTTGTGGGGAAAAAAGAGTATGCAATAGTTCAAGCTAGGAGCCAGAAAGGGGGGCGGAGGGAATCATGAGCAAAGGTCACTTCTTTTCTAAAAATAAATATGGTTTCATGAATACAGTTCCCAAAATTGTATTTTTACTAAAGGTCAGCCTGACTGGGAATTCTCCACATGCTGTCCAATCACAATTTGATTTAGGCTTTCATGACATTTTATGCAAAAGTGAACTTTTGATATTCATTTTCTAGTAATCACATAAAATGTATAATTCACAAATCAGTAGAATTAAAATCTTATCTTCACAATAATAAAGACACAGAAACAGTTATTTTAGAAAGGGGTATGAGAATATAATTGGCAGAAAGGCATTCCATGAACCCCATACATGTTAGCAAAAATTCACATAAATCCTCCTAGATATGCATGATCAAATATTTGTAATTTCAAGGGATATTCACAAGATCTTAAGAAAGCTTAGTGAGTTTGAGCTAAAATGTATGGCTCTGTCATGGTATACCTTTATGGTGATTCAATAGGAAAGGGATTAACACATCTCTACAATTTCCAAGGTGGTTGGAACAATTTATTGTATTTGGGATGTACAACTCCTGAAGCAACAAATGTGTTCCCCTTTCTTCATTGGATGCTTTAAATTTTTAAACAATAAATTTATGCCTTTGAAATAACAAATTTTGTCAAAACCAAATGCCCCATATCAGCAGTTATGAAGTTCTTAACTGTATCAAAACTAAACAAATATTTTTAAAGTTAGTATTAATGACATTTATGGCTCATGAATTAAAGAATTGGAACACAAGCTTGCAGTTCTTGAAAATATTAAAGCTGCTTCTGTGGATATAAAATTAAAATGGATTCATTTCAACTGTACTGGACACCCCAAATTTTAAAGGATTTAAAAGATTAATATCTGTTGGTGATATTAAAAAATTGAGAGGCCATTGACTGATGATTTAGTCCTGTGATTCACTAAAATCTTTTTAGAGTAATATTTTAATACACATAGAGGTGAGGAATTTTTAGTCTAGAATGTTGATGTTAAATTATATCTGAAACTTTGGAAGGTTATTTTTGAAGAGTTATTAAGTTTGAAAAATAGTAATATTCCTGAGATTAAGGATTGGATTCAAGAGATCTGCGATTTGTTTTTGAAAAGATAGTCTTATCCACTAATCAAAAAAATAACTCAGTGTATTTTTCAATGGCATAGGTTTCGATATTTTGTAATCTTCCTCTCTTTTTTGTCTTTTGTTTGTTTAGTTTTTCATTTATTTTATTTTCTAGTGCTTTATGTATTTTTTGCTATTCTTTCTGTAAAACTTATACTATACTTTCAAATAGGCACCTATAGCTTTTATTTATACTTATTTCACAATGCAAAGGCTCAGACTGTGTGAATGCAATCCTGAAACAACTTTCTCATGAGTTGGGCCATCAATAGTAGTAGCCCAGATACATTCATAAGGAAGTTTAAGTTTGAATCCTTACAGAGTTGGAAGAGATGTTGGAAGTCTTCTAGTCCAACCCACTGCTTAAGCAAGAGACCCTATATCAGGGGAGTCAAACTTGTGTCGTCACGGCGGTGTCACATGACGTATTGGGACTTTTTTCCCCTTCACTAAACCGGGCAGGGGCGGAGCCAGCACTTGATGCATCCAGCCTGCAGGCCGTGAATTTGACACCCCTATCCTATATCACTCCAGACAAGTGGCTGTCCAGTCTCTTCTTAAAAGCCTCCAGTGATAGAGGGCCTACAACCTCTGAAGGCAAGCCATTCCACTGGTTAAATGTTCTCAGTGTTAGGAAATTTCTCCTTAATTCTAGGTTGCTTCTGTCCTTGATTAGTTTTCATCCACTGTTTCTTGCCTTGCCTTCTGGTGCTTTGGAAAATAGGATAATCCCCTCTTCTTTCAAAAGTATCCTTCTTGAAAGAGAATTTTGGTGATGCAACTCCTACAATTTAAGACATCCTTGCAAAGATTTGTTTCCTAATGTTAGGAATTAATGTATTTGTATATTGTTTCTGCCATATAAGGCAGTGCTTAGGAGAGTAGGAAAATATTCTCTAAAATTGCTATTTTAAAATTTGACCTTAGTAATAATACAATTTTCCTTAACTTGATGTTATTAACATCCCAACCAATGGGGAAATCCATTATAATTGGATTGTATGTTTTTTTTTAAGTTTGTACTAATTATTTCATTTGTTGGGTTCACACTGCATAAACCATGCTTAACAAACCACAATGACTTTACACAACATGCTAAACTAAAACCAAATAAAACATAAATTAGGATTGTTTCAGAAGAAATGCTTCAAACCTCACATAAGCATAGTGCCTTTCTTCTAGTCATTAAAAACCCACTCATTAAAATGAATGCAACTACCCTTTTCTTTCTTCTGAATAAAATGTTAAGCCCTTTGTTGTATCAAACAGTTTACTGAATATCTGTGCTCTTTCAGGATTAAGCAAATTTATAATTCACATAGATATAATTAAAATACCTACAACAAGTCTAAGGATCCTATTATCATCACAATCAAGTTAAATAGTAATAGGAAGCATATGTTTGACTTGTTCACTGCATACATAGAATTCTTAGAATTCTGAAAGCTTTAAGATACAAAGAGTTCTCCAAATGTTATGTGGAAATAAATCCCACTGAAGTAAAATCCCAGTGGAATTGACAGCTGAACCGACATGCATGGGATTGTGCTATTCATTGTATGTAATTATAATTTTGCAGCAAATAGTTAATTGCTAGATCAGTGCAGAGGTCAGTGCTTTTTATGCAGTGAATTAGTCATACTAAATACAGTATAAGGGGGGGGGGCAGGGAGAGAAAAAGTCACAGAAATCATTACTGCTGCTAGAACAAATAGGTGCTGGTAATACAATGCTTTGTACAATGGCTAATAGCACTATGACCCACTAAGGAAAAAAAAATCTGTTAAATCAGAGCCATTAATTGCCTGTGTGACTATTGGCTAATAGCAGAAAATCACGTGGTGAAAGCTTCTTTTTAAAGGCATGAGTGAGGTTAGTAACAGAAGTGGTGATTACATTGAGGTTTGCAGGAAGGTGTTTAGAGTGTGTTATAAGACAGTCCTTCACAATGTGTGAACCATTTTTGGGAACTTGGAAACTAATTTCAAGTGAAAAGTTTGATGACTACATGAAGGAGCTGGGTAAGAATTATTTGTTGAATTTAGTAAAAAGCTTTGCTTTTGCTGGAGAATGTGTTTAGGTAGAATTTTTATTAGGTATGTAATTATTAGTGGACTTGTTTTGTTATAAACTTGTGACAATATAGCTCCTACTTTCTTTATTAATGGTAATGTGGAGGAAAACCTGTTGCTTACATTATGTTAGCTGTGCTGGATTCCAGAGTAATCCATGTTATAATGTATGTCTGTTAAAATGCAAACTAAATGAATTTTTATCAGGCTTCCAACTAATTTTTGAATGTGCAAACTCTGTTAATAATATAGCATGGATTAAATATTACAAAAGCATGCAATCATGTTTAGGTTTTGTATAGCATTTGTATCCAGGTTATGTACCACAGGAGTGTGAAGGGCTCTAGCTACTTGTTTACTTAAATGTTTATTGTCTGATATTTTCTCAACATTTGTATCAATGTTCTCAATGTATGTTAACAAAATACTCCAAACAGAAGAAGCTCTGATTGGATGCTCCCTTATATGAAAGCTTATGGTTTTTTCCCCTCTGGCCAAATGTGAGCAAGGTTTGTGATGCCTGGCAATGGTTGGCTGTGAGTTTTGAACTAGCAGCAACGTTCTTATCAAGACATGCCTGCTTTATATTAATGATACTTCAAAGAATTGGCCTGTATTGGCTTTGCATTGTATATCCATTACCCTTTTTAAGTAGAATGCTGGTCCCTTATTTAACTGGTGAAACTAATGTATGCAAATAACCTACTCCCAATATTAATTATATTGTGTCTAACATATTTAGAGATATCTTTATTCCTATGCTGTCTCTCTGTGTGTGTGTTTGTGTGTGTTTGTGTGTGTATGGCAAAGGAATAAAGATACCCTCAAGTTCAAGGAGGCCCATAGTTTTATCCTGGGACACTTACATTGTTTGCAGAAGCTTTGTACTTCATTTTCTGGCTAATGGCACTTCTAGCAGTAAGTGATATGGAAGACTTCTGGGACTGCTGCTAACTTGGAATAGACAATATGGCAATAAAGGGATAGTTTTCTGCATCTCTTTACCCTCTAGTGATTGTATTTTTTGCTTTTTTCAGTCAGCAGGCTTCACTTAAATAAATCATAGCTCAGTACTATGTGAGAATTAAGTTTCTCTCTAGGTGCCTAGGTTTCCCACGTGCCTCTGCTGCTATTCAGTGGTGGGATTCAAATTGTTTTACCACCAGTTCTGTGGGCGTGGTAGGGGTAGAATACTGTAAACTCTCCAGTCAGAGGTAGTATTTGCCGGTTCTCTGAACTACTCAAAATTTCCCCTACTGGTTCTCCAGAACTGGTCAGAACCTGCTGAATACCACCTCTGCTGCTATTGTTAAACAACCTGGGGTACAATCTTCTTAAATATTTGTAGAGGTCAACTGTTACAAAGATTATTTCTTCAAATGAAATAATGCAGATCTGGATTATATCAAATTATGTAGAGTAAGGAAGTTAGTTTATGTAATACTTATTTCAAGAAATTATATTTGCCTCCAGTTTTTTGAAAAGAAAATTCAGTGGATGAATTACCTTCAATGGGTGTAAAAATGAAGGTAATATTTGGTAAGGAAGCCATTGAGTAAAGTGCTTGTTTTTTTGTTTGTTTTTTAAAGGTTATGCTCTGGACAAACATAGAAAAAGCTGTTCTATTGCCTTAGAATGGAAGAACACACACCCCCACCTACATTGTCCCATCACCATGGAAGCACTTTGATGTGTTCTTGCAAGTCATAACTTGCAATCATGTTATGCATGAAGCAAGCACCAGTTAAACTTCTTGATGCTGGAACAGGATAATTTGCTATCACAGTAGTTGCCATCACTTTATCTTATAATTCAGGTCTATATTACTTTAAGAATCAGAAAGCTTCCTCCAATGCCCGTTTAGGGAGATGTGTAACAGCCTGACTTTTGATCTGAATACTTCCCATTAATGTATGACTGCCCAGTGCAGAAAACAGGACGCTGTATAGGACCAACCAGATCCTGACATTTTTTTTCCAAAGGTTTCTGGGAAATTATCTTTTTCAATCTGTTGACAGCCTGGGTAAATACTGCCCTGGATATAAGGAGGGCTTTTAGTATTCCTCTCATTAGTTTATAGTTTGATTCATTTAAGTATAATGTTGATGGATTTGAGTAATTGTAATAAATAGTGATGTTGCCTGAAAGGAAAAGCCATTTTATGCTATTTGCTAGCTATTTGTCAGCTAGATCAAATGAAATCAAACATATTAAAGCTAATTGATGGAAACTGCTTTGGATTTGATATACAAAATATAACAAATAGTTGGGAGAGAATAGAGATTGGATTGGACAGTTGCTATATTATTTTCAGCCTAGTTTATGGCAGACAATAGAGTCACCTAACTCAATTTACTACATAATTCAAGTTGGCCCTAAACAAATATCCAGCTTGCACACCTTGCCCTAAAACCTGTCTCACCTCCAGCTGAATTTTTCTTCAGAGAAGTTCTAATCAAAGGCAAATCCCATCAACATAAAAATGACTGTAGAAAAGGAATTCTTGTGTTTAAACTCCTTACTCTTATTCTGTAGGGGTTTGGCTATAACCCATCTTGAATCGAGTCTTTATAAATAGGTTTTTTTTTTCAATTCAGTCCTCAAGGTCAAGAAATTTGTGATAAATTCATGTTTTTTGGTTTGATTCGTAGGTGTGGGCTTTGCCACTAGGAAAATAGCTGGAGTGGCCAAGCCCAATATAATTATCACCTGCAGTGGGGGTGTTATAACCATCAAGACCGAAAGCAGTTTCAAAAACACTGAGATTTCCTTCAAACTAGAAGAAGAATTTGACGAGACCACAGCAGATGACAGAAAAGTAAAGGTGAGTTCCCTACTTTCCCTTAAATCATTTTGGTTGAGTACATTTGGACTCCTGGAAATGTGTTGTGGACCTTCTTGGAAAATGGGAACTTCCACATTTGTAAAATGATGAACGTTTGGGACATGAATACCATCTTAATGAGTTGGCTAAGAATTCTAGCAAGCTTAAGTTGGGAAACAAGGGCTTTAAGCTCTTTCATCCTACAAGATATTCCTGTTTTCCTGATTTCTGGGGAGGTGACATCCAAGCCCAACAATGGGCTGCAGCCACATTTTGTTAATTAAGAAGAATATGCAGTTCACTTGAAGATCTAAAGCACTGATGATGTTTCACAATCTCAACAACTTGAAGATGTGTGAACTTCACTCCGATAATTCCTCAGCCAGCCACGTAGCATGTCAGTTTCCTGCTGATTAAATTAATGGTTTTAGATATAAAATTTGGACACTCTATGAAACTTGGTGGATGCCAACAAAGGTACAGGTAGTCCTCAACTTACAATAGTTCATGTAGTGACCAAAGTTGCAATGGCAATGAAAAAAGTGACTTATGGGCATTTTTAATAACCGTTATAGCACCCTATGGTCACATGGTCAAAGTCTTGGCAACTGACTCATATCTGCAACAGTTAGTCCCGGTGTAATGTGATAATCATTTGCCATCTTCTGACAAGCAAAATCAACGAGGAAGCCAAATTCACTTAACCACTAATCTAACAGTTGCATAATTCACTTAACAACTGTGGCAAGAATGATCATAAAATAGGCCAAAACTTACTTAACAACTGTATTGCTTAGCAACAGAAATTTTGGGCTCAGTTGTGGTTGTAAATTGAAGACTACTTATATGTGTATATATTGAGCCAATTTGGTTATGTTGATTAAGGCCCCAGGCTAGAAATTGAAAGTCTGAGGTCTAGTCCCGCTTTAGGCATGAAAGCCAGAGGACAGTCAGTTTCTCTCAGTCCAACTCACCTCACAGGGTAGTTGTTTTGGGGGAAACTAGGAGAAAGGAGTATTAAGTACAGTTCATTTAGTGATCATTTAGTGACAAGTTACAACGCCACTGAAATAAGTGATTCATTACCATTTTTCACATTTACAGTAATTGCAGCATCAATACTTGGCAACTGGCATGTATGATGGTTGCATGTTCCAAGGTCATGTGATTCACCTTTTGCAACCTTCTAACAAGTAAAGTCAATGGGGAAGCCAGATTCACTTAACAATTGTGTTATTAACTTAACATCTGCAGTGATTACTTAACACTGGCAAGAAAGGTGCCAAAATAGAGCAAAACTCACTTATCAAATGTATGGCTTTAGCAACAAAGATTTTAGGTTCAATTGTGGCCATACCTTGAGGGACATACCTGTATGTTTGCTTCCGTAAGTTATTTATAGAAAAGAAAGGCAAAATAAAATTGATGCCTCTGAGATCATGATGGGCCCAGATTTCAAGAGTTTTAGGGAAAAATTATATACTTCAAATACATCTGAAGAGATTGAGAAGACTTCTGTCGTATACATCAGCCCTCCAAGGCTGACCAGATTAGGAAACTAATTCCTAATAAGACCAGAATATACTTTATTGAGATAGGTTATAGTAACAAAATTTGCTTGTCTTTTACCTTACTTCCCACTGATACCCCGTAAAGACAAAGGAGCCAGCGGTAACCTCTTTCGGATACTTCCCCCTTTCCTAGAACGGAAGGAATGCTTCTGAATCTTCTGTTTAAGCCATCTACATGGCTCCCAACTTATATGAATAGATATTAGGTGTTCCATGCTATATAAATATATGTTGTTTCTGGCTGTGATTATTTTCTTGCAGAGAGCAGAATTTTCACCATGCTAGTAATTTCATTATTTTTTTTAAAAAAAACCATTGAATACAGATTATTGTCTTACTGAGATGCACATTGTGCATAGTCTGAGGACTGTGTTATTTTTCCTCAATTGATTCCTCAATTGATTCCTCAATTGATTCAAATGCTGCATTTTCTTCACTAGGTTGTAAAACTGACCAGATAATTTTTCTTGGCAGAGTATTGTGACACTAGACAATGGCTCACTCAATCAGGTGCAGAAATGGGATGGCAAAGAGACAACAATAACAAGAAAAATAGTGGATGGTAAAATGGTTGTGGTAAGTTCATTTTTGGTTATAAACATTTTGGGTGTTTTACAGCAATAGAAATTATAAGTTTATGAATGAATGTTTTTTCAAAGGGGAAAGAGTAAAACAAGTAAAGATATACTATTTTTCCTATTCTATAGAAGAAAGATGTGTCTTATTTTGGTTGGTGAGTCAAGAATTCCTTAAAATTAATAAGCAAGTTAATACACTAAAGCTATTTTGAAAGTAGAACAGTATATCTTGTGTTATTTTTTTAAAGTATTTAAAGCAGATCTCATTTTGAGAGCACTATTTCAGACTCTACTACAACCATTCTTCAATTCTCAATCTGAGAATACAGTCACATTGGCTCAAATTAAAATAAAAATGCAACAAACATACTTTTTACTGTAGGATGATTTCAAAATGAAGCAAGTTTTAAATAATATGATTCAGTGGCAGCCCCTAGCAATGAGTTGACTGGAAACGAATGGCCCTAGCTGTGGCCAAATGGTGATTATACATTTATAATCTATAATTTTTACAAGAGCAGAACAATGGATGAGATTGAAAAGTGATATTGATGGATGTTGAAAGTCATTGGAAATTATGCAGCTATGCTGTAATCTCTAGTGGGGCATGCAGGGAAACTCTACTCTTTTGATATTTAAAAACCTTTTCCATAGGCATCATCTACGTGCTTGCAAAAAGACAAGTGAAAAGAAAAGCCTAGTAATT
The DNA here is from genome assembly GCF_049901735.1 of Notechis scutatus. NCBI lineage: Eukaryota > Metazoa > Chordata > Lepidosauria > Squamata > Elapidae > Notechis > Notechis scutatus. Next base: position 179,264,600 of record NC_142011.1, on the reverse strand, counting down.
GAAATGCTGTCTTGATTATAACAAAGAAAAAGCATTCTAGCAGACAATTTCTCACTGAAAAATAATTGGAAATACTCTTCTAACTAGAAAAGGTAATGCCAACCTGCCATGTATGAGCTATGGCAAGAGCAGTTTCATGAATATGAGAAGTCATTCAGATTTCAGGATGAAGTTGGCATGCAGGCACATGTGCAAACAAGACAATTGAATTAACTGGTCGTTTATGTGACAACACCAAGGGAAGGGTCCTAAGCAAATGTGTTTTCAACAAAAATATCCAGTAAGGTATTGTGTCGACTTGCACAATCTATGAACTGTGGAAACTCAAAGGTGTCTTAAAAACTATTGCTTAAATATTCTGAATATTTTCTTGCTAACCTTCTCAGTCTTTTGTACAAGCATAATTTAAATTATTTAAAAACACTATATTTAGTCTATTGTTAAACAGAAAAGTAAGTCAAATTCTCTTCAAGCAAGCCAAAAGAGCAATTTTCAAATATTGGAAATTGTTTTTCTGGCCTTTTTGGAGAGAATTTGTCTAATACAGATTTCAGTGGTCAAGGATATAAGCACATATAAGCAGACTTAAGCAATATGAATCTCATTCCCTTGGATATGATTTTTAATAAAGCATCATTGCCTAGGGTCATGCAATACACTATGCCAAAATTGGCTTAGCATGTTGCATCTATCCAAGTCTTGTTGGCTTACTTGATAGCCTTGTACTTCATTTGGATAAAGGGATACTTGATCCATTTACTGAAAAATAAGTGTATTGCTGACATGATATAATGGTGATATTCTTGCACTTTTTTCTTTCTAGGAGTGTGTTATGAACAAAACTGTCTCCACTAGAGTGTATGAGAAAGCATGAAAAATCCATGTTGTACAAATTAGAGGTATCTCAAAGCAAAATATGAAGTTTGATTCAGGGAACAGACAGAGCCTGTTCTTCAGAAGCTGAATTTGACAGGCCAATCCCAATTACTTTTGTACCTATTTCAAAAACATTATGGTTATTCAATAAAGTGTTTATCTTGAAATAAAAAAGTTTCTGGCTTAATTGTAGAAACTGAATAAGGATCAGTACAAATTAGATTTTCAGGTTCTGTTTATGGGATCAACTAACCCTCATTTCTCCTCACTTATTGAAATATTCAAAAAAAAACCTGACTAGTAAATAATGGAATAGGCTAAAGTGTAACTGCCCTGCCTCACCGATTCTTTTGTAACACATACATTGAAAAGTTCATTGTTTCTCAAGTGCTGTGTTTGCTGTTTTACTTCCTATAGAAAGATCAATTTTTTAAAAATGCTGGAATAAGTATACAGTCCACGGCTTCAAATGGGTGATTTCAGGAATAATCTTTTTGGAAGCATAATTTGTTAAAACAAGTTTCTAGGATTCTTCCTGAGAATAAATTAATGTCTTTTGGGGAAAATAGGAAGGGCAGACGTTGCTTGTTATGCTGTTTGGGGCACAGTTCCAAGAATTATCCATATTGGTTATCTTTAAAAATGTTTAAAGCAGCACTTCTAAAATCTCCAAATTTCATATCAAAGTTATGCAGTGGACTTGGCATAAAGTGATTTGCTATAACAGACATGGCAAATGTCAGCATAACTATATTCATTTACCAGGACATTAGATTGACCTTTTTCTCAGTTGGTATGCTGGCTTCCTAAGAAAGCATTGGCTGTACAGCTTCTAGCTCTCCTTTCCCTGATCTAAGAATGCTTAGGGATTCCAGAAACAGTCAGAAATAAAAGATGGAGTTGGTGTTTAACTTACAAGAATCAGTTTTCCCTTCAAGTATTTTGAGTATAAAAAGGGAGGTGGGAAAGGGAACACACCAGAAACCAAGACCAAATGCAAGAAAGCTCCATAATGGAGGTCCAAGTGCATTCCATTTTTGTTCAAAATCATTTAAGTTTTTTTTTAAAGTTATTAGGAAATACATTTTGTAAAGCAACTTATGAAGCAATGATCTAATCTGTTACTCAGAGCAGAGGTCATGCTTCAAATGAACACATATTGATAGCTTTACAACAAAATGACTCAACTTCTCCAGCCAACATTATGCCTATCAAGTATGTGCAAATACTAGGAGTTACCCATCCCCCATCTTTCATCAAAAACAGAAAGCTGTGTGTGTGTGTGTGTAGGTCTAGGTGTGTTCGGGTGTTTTCCCATGTAAGATTAAGAGTATCTTGGCAACGTTTCAGTGAGGTCCCAATCACCATCCTCAGGCTGGTGCTTTCGGCTTCATGCCAATGCAAGCAGTGCACTTTCTGCTGGTAACTGCTTGCACTGGCACGAAGCCGAAAGCACCATCCTGAGGATGGCGAGTGGAACCTCGTCAAAACATTGCCAAGATACTCTTAACCTTACACGGGAAAAGACCCGAACACACCTAGACCTACATACCTGTACCCGTGAAAATCTACGAATATACACATACATACATACACATACATACATACACACACACACACACACACACACACATATATATATATATATATATATATATATATATATATATATATATATATATATATATATATATATATATATATATATATATATATGCAGGTCTTGTGTGTTTGGGTCTTTTCCTGTGTATGATTGAGAGCATCTTGGCAACGTTTCGACGAGGTCCCACTCGCCATCTTCAGGCTGGTGCTTTTGGTTTCGTGCTTGTGCAAACTGATATATATATCAGATGGTTTTCAAGATTTATTGACCCTGAAAAACAGTAATAAATATTTCTGTACAAAAAGAGGTAGACTTTCAGGCAATAATAGCATCTATTAAAGAATGTATCTTTCTTTTGGCACCCTACTGCCTTCCCTTCCAACTACCAGCCCTTATTTTTTGTTTTTTGTCTTATATCTGCATCAGTGCGGGAGGAGTATCATTTAGAGCATCATATAAGCACACAAAAAACAGATGACTTTGATTTAGGGCTTAATTATTTTGATCAAAGTTTTTTCCATTTAAAGGTCTGCCTAATCATGTACTTCTTGACACAGATTATTGTGAATATGTTGGTTTAGATGTGGGCAAAGACTAGATATCTGGGTTTGTTACAGAATCTGTTTTCCACATTGGCATTATTGTCAATACTCAGTGGTAGGTCCACGCTTGCAGGTTGACAATACTTAATCAAAGCAGATTCTCATAAGCACCAAGAAACAACAGGGCGATGATGCCATCACAAAAGAATCAATGGACACTTGTTTAACGTCATGGAGGAGTTGAAATTTGGAAAGAGATTCCTTAGGTTAGCTTCATTTCCAGCTACTTTTGCACAAGTTTGGTCTAATGGATAAGACACAGGCTAGAAAGCAAGAGACTGAGTTCAAGTCCTATCTTGGCCATGAAAGCCAGTGTCAGGACTCCAACAATACAACCCCATTCAAATCATACATCTCTAGCCATATCTCTCAGAATAAAAAAAATATATTTATTAGGAGTGACCATGTCAGCGTTACCTGGGACCAGCTGACTCTAAGACACATCATTCATTTCACTCTTGACCCTGGTCTTCCCCTCACCCCTTGGATGTATATTCTCCAATGGGACACATCGTCAGCCAAGAGTCATCAATCATGCTCTCCTGTAATAATCTTGCATGCCAACAGCTTCAGCTGCCTAGCAATTATCTGAAGCATTGAAGGAATGCACTACTTTCCCCCCACTTCCTTTCTGCTGGCAACTAAAAAGACCACAGAAGTATTTTTAGTTGACAGCCAGCTGGGTGACTTTGGGCCAGTCACTCTGCTTAACTCACAGAGTTGTTGATGTGGGGAAAATAGGAGGAAAGTGTGTTGAATATGTTCACTGCCTTGAGTTATTTATAATATAGTTATAATAATATATATAAATAAAAATAAAATAATTAAAAATAGGTATAAAATAATAAAAAACATCTGGAGGCCACCATTGAGAAGAATCTACAGCAGCATTTCTCACTCTTGGCAACTTGAAGAGGTATATAATTCAACTCCCAGAATTTCCAAGTTAGCTTGCTAAGGGTGAGAAACATTGATATATATAGTGTATAGAAAATCAGTGGAGGAAATCAAATACATATTTCTTGTATTATATCTTAATGTTGATATGGCACTCCAGGACAGGCAAAATAGGGGAAATGACTGTCATATCTTCTTCTTTAGCAGATAAAGCCGTCATACTGAATAAGAAGTAAAATCTGAAACTTACTTCTGAAACATAAATTTCACATTTTTGTCATTTTAAAAGATAAAAGACTTGGGAGCAGTACAGAGAAGGATTTGGTATTTTAGTAGATTATAAACTGAATGCAAGCCAAAACTATACATGTACATACTTAATCTCCCATCTTAAGCTATGTTAATAAAAGCAAAGTCCAGATCACTGGAATAGACATCTGTTATTCTGCATTAGTCAGGTTGCTTTTGGGGTTCTGTCTTGTGTTAGACATTATATCTTATGAATGACAAAAAAAGAATATACATAGCGCCATAGAAGTCGGGGGGGGGGGGGGGGGGGGGGGGGGGGGGGGGGGGGTGGATTATGTTGGGGGTTGAAAGTTGGGTTAATACTGTTTTTAGAGGAGAAGATTAAGGTTATGGGGAGGGAAGGGAAATTTAAAGAAAAAAGAAAATTTGTAAAAGTTATGAATAAAGAGAAAAAATAAAAAATGGGAAATTTAAAAAAAAAACAATATTATTAAAAAAAAAAAATATCAAAAAAAAAAAATAATATAGGAAAAAATTTTAATAAAAATTAAAAAAAAATAAAAGAAAAAAATTTGGAAAAGAAAAAAGATAGGGGGGGTTAGAGGGAGAGGAGGAAAAAGTTTTAAAAGGGGGGTTGGGGGAAAAGAAAAAAAAAAAAAAAAAAAAAAAAATTGTTGAAATAAGTGATTGGGATGATCGGGGAAAAACAAATCCACTAAAGAATTTCTAACTCTAACATACTTAGCAATGCTTATCACAATCTTCAAATAACTGAAAAGGTATCTTGAAGAAGCTGATTCCCAGTACTCCACATAACAAGACTGCAACCAACTTCCTCCCCGAGGTGAAATCAAGAGACTGACTAAGGGAGGGGTATAAAACTCACATCATCACAATGGCATCATGTGACGTATCATGACTTTTTTCTCCTTTGCTAAACCGAGTGTGGGAGTGGCCAGCGTGTGACACATCCGGACTGCAGGCCATGAGTTTGACAGTCCTGAACTAAGGGGCAGGAGCCTCTTCCATCTCTTAGAATCATAGAAGGAACCCTCAGAAGTGAGCTAAAGCAAAACAACGTAACTGCTTCACTTTGCTTTCAGAAGAGAGGGAACGTGTTACTTTATAAAGCATTAAGCTTGTAAAGGATACTTCAAATATTCCTTCAGTGAAGCAAGCCTTCAAAGTTTTGCGCAAGTCTACTAAACATTGGGATAAACTTCTTAGCAGGAAAGAAGACGGTCATGAATGGAATGGAATTTTCTTTGGTTGAAATAGAAACAGAAGTTAGAAAAGCATCTCTTGTAGGTCCTACATTCATAGCTGTACACAGGGCTGGGCTGAATTACCTCTAAGGGCATTCTGTGATCTGTGTTATTAAGCCTTTTAGATTATTGTGGTGTCAGAAGAATGTGTCAATATTATGTAAAATAGAGCAGGAGTCGCCAACCTTTTGGACCTCAGGGACCATCAAACTCATAATTTTAAACCCCAGGGACCACTAACTGGTTCTGTGGGTGTGGCCTAATTTGTGGGTGTGGCTTGGTAGTCATGTGACTGGCTGGGCATGGCTTGTATGTAAATATTATAAATATTTATATAAATATTGAATTTTTTATTAAAAAAGAGCAACTTTTACCCAAAATCAGGCAAAGCAGGCAGGCAGATTGAGTTGCTCACAGAATCACAGATTCATTCAGTGATCTATCTATCTGCCATCGGCTAGCTCAGTCTCTCAAATTTGCTTGCTGCGAGTCTGCACTGAATAATATAACCTTCAGTTCTGAGAGAGGTTCAGCTGTGCTTAAAAGCAGAGCTGAAGATCTAAAGACTAGCTAGAAAGCAAGAATCCAACCATTTCCTGCTTCCTAGTTAATCTAAATCTCCCAGCACATCAGAACAGATGATGGTTGGAAAAAGGAAAAATAGCAATTTAACAGGCAAGTTTGCCGGGTAAGGAGTGAGTGGGCAGGGAGGGTTCCCACAGGCCGTGTGGGCTGCGCAGCCTTGTGTTTCTGTGCAGCCTGGATTAATTGCTTTGGGTGGGGGTGCTCTGGGGTGGTGAGATTTCTCTGCAGCCCACCAAAATTTTCTCACAGCTCACCAGTTGGCGACCGCTGCAATAGAGCACTATACTTTCAACATTCTGAAATAACTTTAAGACCTCCTAGTATGTTGACATTCTGATAATGCAAGGAATTTGGGAATCAGTTTCTTGCCTATAGCACACAACTTTTTTCTTATCCTAAACACTACTTCATCTGTATTTATTTCCTTAATGGCTACATTAAATTTATTCCTCATCCTCATAAGACAGTGTCATAAGACCTTCCTGAAAATCAAATGCTGTCCTTCCCAAGAGCACTGTGTTGCATCTGTGCTCCAGCACAATAGGAGCAAATTCATGCCCATCACCCTTCCTCTTTGTATTATTGCGGAGGAGTTGGTGGCAGGCAAATGCTGCTGGTCTTGGTACTAGCATGAATGGTATGGCACAAGGGCCCATTGTTTGGCCTCTGGAATTGGCCTTCTGCATTGGGAGGTGCTGAGCCTTGCATGTCCTAGGTCTCTCTTTAAAAGATGTGGCTGGGATATTACCATTCATATCATCCATCTGCCTCGTCCTAAAAATTGCTTCTGTCATTGCTCTTCTCCCAAGGACAAACGACCAGCAAAACCATGTGCAACAAATTTGTGGGAAGCTGGAAACTCATCTCTAGTGAAAATTTTGATGATTACATGAAAGAATTAGGTGAGATTTATCTTGATTTGATTTTTAAAATGTTGCAGATTATCCATTGTTGATTTCTCATCAGAACTTAATTCTCTTCAAAATAAATATCAGAAAACACAAGGATTTTTAAATTTCTTCTTTGGTAATAGCCTTCATAGAATGTATTACTTAGCTTTTATTATAGTATTAGATGAATATGTTACTTGTTGCTACTTCCAAGTCATTATTCATGATGGAATAAGGAAAAACTTCATCTGAGTCCATTGGAGCTGGGTAGCTAATCAATTTAAATAAATAATCCTAAATTTCCTGATAGCCAGTTTTTACTGTAAATAAAATTATTTGCTGTACAGAAATTGCACGAATATCTCTATTGGCAGAATAAAAGCCTCCATCAGTGAAAGCTTTTAACTGATGAAGTCAGATATCTCAAGAATATAAATTTAGTTGTTTATTTTGTTCATAGAACTATATTTTAAGGAAACTTAGTTGGATTAAATATGAAAATTTGCTGTTTAAGTGTTAAATATGAAATATATATATAAATATATATATATATCTCCCTGTGCACATGCACTGTACGGATACAAATGCACACATCAATACAATACAATTATATTGTATTGTTTTTGAACATGAAGTAAAATGTTTAACAAGAAAGAACTATGTGAATTACCATTTGTTTTACTATAGAATGTTAATTTGGTTTGTTGTACGATCAGTATACTTAATATCTGCTTCCAGACTACTTTTTTAACCTATGAAAATGCAACTTTGGAAAAAAAAAGATGATGTGTGATGAGCTTACCATTGGGTTGCAAATATCCACATGGCTAATAAATGGCAGTTGAGCATTAGACTTTTCTATATCTTTTTGCTGTCATCAGATAGTCATCTGGATTTGTATAGCCCACATATGCTTTATTTCCACATCATCAAGAAGTACTTGTCAATTATATATTGGTCTTGAGAAAGTTATAGATGTTAACAATACATAAGGTAACATAAAATAGGTGGTAAGCTGAAAATGGAAATAATAGGGGATAAAGAATTGAAAATATACGTGAAGATGAAATGATTTTGACATTGAATTAATGAATTGAAATATGAAAAGGAAATTTATCTAAAGATTAGTCGAATGGATAATAATTTGAAGTGATATTAATTAAGAAAATTGAAAGTGTAACTATGACTATATATAAATATTGTTATCTGAAATCACGTTGCTCACATGAAGAGATGTGTAAAAAATAAAAAACTTTGGGGAAAAAAAAGAAGTACCTGTCATACCGAGCAATTATTCATCTTTGTAAAGGCATCATCAGATAGCAAACATCAAAGAAAGAATGTGGTTATCATACTTGGAGGTAATATGTGAAATAAAATAAGTTTTTATCCAGTGCACACACACACTGTACACATACAGTTGCACACACCTAGTGCAGAAGACTCAATAACTAAAATCAGATCTTGCATGTTGATGTAATGGTAGGTGAAAGTAACTTTACGAGATAGGAGGGATAGCTGCAGACTCCACAACCAGCATGTGGAAGATGCTTCAGCCCCGTACAAAAGAAGGAAGAGTATGGGAAATGTTTCAAAAGGGACCCTAGTTTTCTGGAGAGTAAAAGTAAAGAGACATACTTTCAGTATTGCAAGAGTCTGCTAATGTGGCAATAAAGATACAGTTAGTATTCCTGGTTGTGCTTCCTCACAGGACTGCAATTTCTTCTGGAAACTGACTCTTTATATAGAGAAAATATCACAGAAAAGCAGTTCTTCCTGCTTCAGCTTCCATTTTTCTTCATTTAATTTTATTATTCATTTGATGCTACTATTTTAGCTTTTCTCAACCAGGTACTCTAAAGATATATTGGTGCACAATTCCCATTGTCCCTTGCCAGCTGTTCCTTACCATCACTGTGGAATATGGAAATTCCATCCTTAAGGAGGGTATGTCATTCACAGCAATGTATATTTGTTTTACTAGGAACACAAATAAATGCTGTTATTTAAATATGAATTTAAATATGAGTGCAGGTAATTGAGATAATTGGTATAAATGATTGCATAATACAACACCCCCCCCCATACACTTTTTGTCAAATGAGTAATGAATGACTACTGTTTTCTTGGTGTTCCATAGGAGTGGGATTGGCGACTAGGAAACTTGGTAACTTGGCAAGACCTAAGACCATCATCAGCATGAAGGGTGATGAGGTCACAGTCAGAACAGAAAGTACCTTTAAAAACACACAAATCACATTTAAGCTGGGTCACGAATTTCAAGAAACCACAGCAGATGGCAGGAAAACCAAGGTGAATAAGCTGTTGTTGTTTTTTACATTTTATCCGAGGTATTTTGATGCTCTTAGGAACAGTGTAAGAGTTTCCAATCACAGAAGAAATTAATGTGGGTCTTTCAGATAATAGTTGACTACTTTCTACCCTATTTCCTCAGAGTTCAGTCCTGATGGTGGAAATTCTTATTAAAGTGTTGGATATGTGTAAGATGTATTTTGAAAGAAAAGGGAAAAAAAGTCTTGTAATTGAAAATGTAACTTCCTTTTTACTATAATACTATATGTTGGCTGCAAAAATTCAGATAACTACAAGAGGGTTGTATGGAGGTAGAGAAAACTGATTTTGCTGCCAAATAGTGGGCCCTTGGATTTTCCACCTCAGGTTAGGCAGACTTACATAAAACTATGGCTTTGATACAAACAAAATTAAGAAGGGCCTCAAAGATTATACAAACACTGATCTTGAAAAAGCTAACTAAAACTTGGATGATGGGCTACCACAGACACAAAGAAGAGTCTGTACTTCCTGAGAATGCACAGGAAGATAAATCTATCTCAGCATCTATTTCTGTCCTACTACTGCAGCACCATTGACAGTGTCCTGATATACAGCATTCTTGCATGGTATGAGAGCAGCTCTGTAGCAGACAAAAAAGCTCTACAGAGAATCATTAAAATTTCCCAGAATATCATCGGGCTCCAGCTACCAGCCCTGGATCTCGCCGTTTGAGGAAGTCGCACAACATTCTCAGAGACTCTTCCCATCCTGCCCACAATTTTGTGAACTGTTGCCTTTTGGCAGAAGATACAGAACAATTAAAACTCGGACCACACGTTTTCTGAACAGTTTTTATCCCAGAGTTATAATTGCACTTAACAATGAACTTAAGGACCATCAGCAGTGAGCTGTTGGACAGTATTACTTGGTCTGTTGCATGGATGCTTGCGTGTTTTTAGGGGGCAGGGAACTTTGGTGGGTGGGGTGTGTTTGGGGATTGTCATGTGTGTGTGTGTGTGTGTTGGGTCTGGCCTCTGGGTGTTATGTGAATTTCGTTGTATGTGTATACTGTGTATATTCATACAATGACAATAAATTATTATTATTATTATTATTATTATTATTATTATTATTATTATTATTATTATTATTATTATTATTATTATTATTATTATTATTATACACAAATAATAATTTGAAGGAGATAAAGCAAACAAGGCCCAAACCAAAAGAGGCATGTGAGAACTGAGCATAAATCATGTGGATGATAAAGCAGAAAAAATAGGTAAAGGGATCATCAAGATATACTAGAATATATATCAAGGCTCATTTGTTTGTGATTCAATAGCAGAAAAATAATTGGCATCTTATTTCTAATAAAACTGTAGCTATTTAATATACAGTAGCAAAGCTCAAGATTGCAAGTGACTATGATGGAACAACCCACAAGCACAATTCAAAAATAGCAAAATGGATATAGGGAACAGCTTGACTGGTGACTTCATGGACTCATCTATATTGTTTTCATATCAACAGTACACAAGTAGTTTGTCTGAACTTTCTTCCAGGGTGCATTTTGACTTCTTGGTTGAGTCTCTTGCCCTGCTGACTCTTGGTAGCCTATCATCCAAGTCTTAGTTAGCTTTTTCAAGATCAGCCACCACTGGACAGCTAAGAACTGCTGTCCAGTGTGACAAACAGAATATTTGTGTCTCTTTTTTTCTCTCTCAGGTAATTATTCCTAAGTGTTAGAAGATGAAGATGATAATGATGATAGATGGATATATATATAGATGATAGATCAATTAATCAGAGAGAGGGAGAGGGAGGGGGAGGGAAGGAGGAAGAGAGAGAGAGAGAGAAAGAGAGAGAGAGTGTGTGTCTTATACATGGGAATGGTTTCATAGTACTTCACATTTTTATTGTACCTAATCTATGTCAAAATGATAACTTTTATAATTACTATTTGGGTCTACAGACTGTGGTAACCTTAGAAAAAGGAGCGCTGGTTCAAGTGCAGAAATGGAATGGTAAGGAATCGACAATAAGGAGGAAATTAATTGATGGGAGAATGGTGGTGGTAAGTAGTTCTTAATCAAGAAAACTACAGGATGTTCATTTGTTTAATTTGTTTATTGCAATCTTAGAAACTTTTGAATGGCAAGGTATATATTTTGATGACAGCTGTATACATGAAAAGGGTACCCTGTTGAAAATACATATTAAAAATTAAAGAATAAAAATGTGCGGCTTAGCAGGAAGTGCATTTTTATCTGCTCGGAGAAGAGTTCCTGAATGGATGGATTTGAATATGTTGTTCCATAGTTGTCCAGTTTAAGGCAGATTTTGATTTTAGGATGGTGTTCATCAGTTAAAACATACTCATGAGCCGATTTGATTAAAACCAAGACTACTTTCAAAGGGCCCAACTGAGTAATGGTATTTTCAGCTTTTTACATTGGGCAGAAGTAGCAAATTAAGAAGAAAATTATATAATAAAAGTATGCATGTTGAGATATTTTTCTCAAACTGTCAGATATAAATGCAGTGAAGCTGAATGGTTAGACAGTTAAATCTGATTAAAGGAAGCTAACAGGTAGAATTTGGTACCTCATAATTTAGCAATGGTTGATAACTTGAATGGTTGTAAAGAAAATGAAAGAAAGATTATTTGTAGTTATTATTCATGATAGCTATAGGATACTTACAAAGACAGTAAGTTCCTTTGCATTATTTCCTAATAAATGTAGTTCAGGGGAACATTGTGTTCCTATCCTGCTTTTTGGCTTTCCTAGTGTAGACTAGATAAACATTTGATTGGTTCATCATTGTTCCACCTTCTTCGAAAGCTAAATTTAAGATTGTTTCACTTGTTATAGATTAAAATTATACATACATGTGCAATTTTTAAGTGACTGGAATAATCAGTTTCACATGTTGATCATTAGCATTCAGAGAAAGTTCCAGGCACATGCTGACTTGTTTTTTTTATTAAATCTTGTGTTCCTTAGAATTAAACAAAGGCATCTTGGATTTTGATCATTGCCTTTTGATAGGCAGCAGTACCATAAGAGACACTGTACAAGAAGGCTGGAAAAGAAACCAAAATTGAAACATATAAACTTGCTAGCTACCTTATTCAACACAAGCTTTTATTATTCTTTTTTTTAAAAAAATATGAATTCCCACCTTACATTTTTATAAATATATTGTATAATAGTATTGAGGCTAATCATGTAATTATGACTTGTCTTATATCTCAAATTATGTTCCCCTTTTTAGGAATGCATCATGAAAGGTGCCCTGTGTACAAGAGTTTATGAAAAAATGTGACAAAACTTGAAGTTTATACCAGATGAGACCAGTTCTCCACATCATTTCCTTGAGTGGCCAAGGAATTGCCATTTCTGTTCACCTTTTCCCTTTTTCCCTTTTACTGGAGAGCAACTAAACTATACGTATTCATTTAAAAAATAAGAAAGTAGATCACATTTGAGACTAAATAAATGCTTACCATTGTATAAATGTGTAATTTCAGTGAAATTAAATGGTTGCATCTGGCCTTCCTGAACATTTTCTTAATGAGTTGTTCTTATTCCATAGATACACTCTGGTCCTACTGAATATATAGTCATTTTACACAGAAACAGGCATATTCATAATTTCTTTAAATGACATGTTATACAGCCCAGGTGTGCTAATCTTCACAACCTTCACAATATAAAATAAAATATTCACCATCTCTTAATGAAAGGCAAGAGTTTATTTATTTTCTCCTAAAGCTGTGCTGTGAACTTGAATCTCACATTAGGCTAAAGTAGTTCTCAGCTTACTTCGAAATGATTTGAAAGTGTCATCCTTACTATGCACAGCAGATAGGAAACAGATAATTAGATAAGCTAACTCTGCTTTATTATAAAGCTACATTAATAGAATCTTACAAGTCTCTTCCCTCCCCTTATCTTTACAGCCCCATAAGATAGGGAGGATCCTTCTGAACCTTTTGCTCCACCTACAATGCATCCATGGGCTATACTCCCTCTTATCTGTCAATTCTTGAGGCAGCATCTTTTCACCAGGTCTCTCAAAGTTATTACCACATACCAATACAAAAAGTAGATCACACTTTTTGTGCCACTTTCCTGATTATCAGCTTCACAGCAGAAAGGGAAATGAAAATTAGCCCTCTCCCCCACCAAACAAAAAAATGAAAGGCTTCACACTTTTTAGTCTTACCTATAAATTCATTCAATTTCATTCAACATTGGCAGTGGGTCCCCAACCACATAGATTTGGGTGAGGTAGGTGTGTGTTTAAAAAAAAACATAGCAGCTCTGATCATGGGCACCATTTTTTGATCCCTGAATTCAGATTTCACTGTCTGAAACCAATTTAATCTTCTTTAGCTTGGTATCTTCTCAATATGTTGGAATAAAGTTCACAGATTACCCCCAATGCATCCGGAAGTGAGCAGATTAAGTAAAGTTTTAAGGAATATAATGTTCGATGATAAAAAGTTTTCTTACACCTATCAGAAGTGATGTTGTTCCTCTCAGAATTCAACCTTTACATGTGGAGATGTTTAGTTCTGCTGTTCATAGCCTTAAAACGTTTTACTTCATTTTGTTTGTTCATACCTAAATTACTGGCCTAGTATGCTTTATTAAGAGAGAGAGAGAGAGAAAATGCAGCTGCTCAGCTCTGCGACAGATCTGCCTGGCACTTTCTATATAGAAAAATAACCATTAGCAGCTGTGTCATGGGAATTAAGAGTTTTTCCAGAACAGGAAAAGTGCAATTGTGCTGATAGCACAGAAAAATAATAATAGATGAGGTAGATGGTACATCCTATTGATGAACAGGCAGCATGCAAATTCCTCAAATTCTAAGCCTTTGTTTTAGCAGGCACTCAGGTGGGTGGAGGGACCCTGAAACTGCTCCAATCTTTCTAAAAATGATTGGACTACATCCTGTGCTTCAATTTAATATAATTTAGACTCACCAGACATAATTGAATATACACATAGGACACAATTCCAGCCACTTGCCCATTCACCACTTCTTTTCTCCATCCAATTTAGCTTATAACCTGAATGGATCTAATTCTGTTTAAGATTGTCTCATAACACTGTTTCCTTTCATAGACAAGTGTCAGCATATTATAATAAAACTCAGGTCTTGTTTTCACTCTGCTAAGTAGGAATTATGCACCCTTATAATGCTATTAAAAATAAGATAAGAATACTATAATGATTGATAATCAGAAGTGAGTATTACGATCAGATTATATTGAAGGCAGTAATATAAGGAAAACAAATATAGAAATGTTACCTCAAGTTAGTTAGTTAGTTTGTCTAGTTAATATTACCTATTTTAACTATTAACAGCTTCCTAAGATCAAAAAATGGAAATATTTTACAGTACTTCCTATTTAGTTACTTACACTGGAGAAGTCATAGCTCCAGATCTCATTACATGCTTGGACATCAGATTTACTTAACAACTGCAGTTAGCTACATTTATACTTTATGCTAAACTGTTAGGGATATACACCCTAGCAGAACGTGCAACGGCAATCTAGCAGGCAGGCAGATATGTGAGATAATAACGTTGTAGTAGCTTACACTCAGTAAGACAGATACACTGTGCAAGTTAAATAGTTTTTATTCCAGCAAGAGTTATAGCATAGTCAAAACAGTCCATATATCATACACTAAGTTCAGTCCATCCGGGGGTTATTCAGTTTGCAAAGTCCAGTGTCGAAAAAGAGGTCAGTAAACTTACAATCAATCAGTCCTGTGATATATCTCTTTTGCAGTCAGAGATATGAAGAAAATCAAACCTCCTTTCTTCTTCTCAGCAAACACGCAGTTTATCACCATCAATCCTTCATTGTCAGCATTCCAGTAAAAGCCGAGGAAACAGTGAGCTCTCTTGCTCCCTCTTATGGCGATTTTACAACCGCACCCAAAAACTTGGTTTACAGTTTAAAGTGATACATACACTTAAACTCACTAACATAGTTTATATATTATTATTTTAGCCAAACTAAGTTAGGTAACCAATGTTATCCCTAACATAAACCATAGTATAAAAACCTTGGTGCACATATAATACTAAGCCAAAACTAGGGCTTAATAAGACTTAACAAGTTAACATGGTCCTTTTGAACTTTGATGCTCTCCAAATGGGTTGCCAAGATTGCCTAGAAATGTGCATATTTAGAAGATGTTAGGATGGAGAAAGTTGCCATAGCAGCAGGGTGGGATTCAAATTTTTTAACAACTGGTTCTGTGGGCGTGGTTTAGGTGGTGGACATGGCTTGGTGGTCATGTGACTGGGTGGACATGGCTTGGTGATCATGTTATTGGCTGGACGTGGCCAACTCAATATCACTCACATCGAGGCATGCATCTCCTCGCCTGGCCTCTCATGACTGTGGGGATGCTGCAGCAATCATAAGTGGGGGAAATGGTCATAAGTCACTTTTTTCAGTGCCATTGTAACTTTGAATGGTCACTCCACACAAGCAAAGTACCAACAAAGGAGGGGGGAAAACTCCAGAGAAGTTCCTGAGACAGGAAGGGTTAACGGAAAGTCAGTTTCTGTAAGCAACACCAAAATGTTTCCTTCCTGCCTTCCTTACAGGATTAGCCAGTAATTTCTTCTAACAACCGGTTCTCCAAACTGCTTAGAATGTTAACAACCAGTTCTAGCGAATAGGTGCGAACTGGTAGAATCCCACCCCTGCATAGCAGAGTATGAAAACAAGGCATGGGTTTATTATAATATTCTGACAGTTATCTGTGAAAGAGGATAATGTTATGAGACATTCATAAGCAGAAGTTGATCCATTAAGATTCTTATTAAAGACTAAACATCTACAGTGGTCTTCTTGTACTCAGAATTCTTGATGTTTTTATTCATGATTCTCAGTTCCACAGAATAGTATGTAGGAGATATTTTTAACTGATTGTATGATTTTAATCCTGGTTAACTAAAAGTCAGTAGATTTGAATGCCCTATGAGCCCTGTAAATATTGAAATCAAATCAAACAATTGCAATGAAAGACACCATTTTGCTGATGTCTTCCTTGTGCTCTTCCTGGATGTGTCTGGCTGGACATGGTGAGATACAGAACTTAAAACAGATAGCCCTTAGCCTAAGATGGTGGCTTATTCACATGGTTTCTTACTCTTGGGTGGCATGGTACAATTGCAACTTTATCACTGGTGAAATTCTTCATGAATGTATTAGATATAAATTTGTAATATACTCTATACAATAACTATTACAGCTACACTCATACATTCTATTACTCCATAACTGATCATTTGGCATTTTGATAGTTTAATATATTCTGCACACCTAGACACTGATATGTCATGATGCATGTTAAGACAAAAAGTGGGGACTTAGCATGAAAAAGGGAACCTGGCCAGTTGGAGATAGGAATAAAAGTGTGTAGAGTAGACTGTACAGTGCATTAAGTCGACTTTCACAATTACACTCAGATCCACAAATGATACCTTCTAATTGGGTTTCCTTTTGACAAAGTGGCTAAAATTACAGTGTTTAGAGATCCTTGATCACTCATGGTATTAATCCTCATGTTTACTAAGAAGGAAATAGTGCATCTTGCTACTTAAGAAACCCTGCACTGGGTAATAGGCCATTGTACTTGAGATGGAAAAATAACTTCCTGAAAATAATAGTAACAAAATTTGGATTAAAGTTCAAAACATCATTAGAAAATAATCAGTACTAAAAGTTTTGCACAACATAACTTGTATAACTAAGTTGCACTCGCCTTTGGATTATATCAATCTTTCAACATACTTTCCCATATGTTTTTTTTTCCTAGTAACAATATAAAACATTTATTTAAGGAAATGAAAGGCTCAGGGGACTTTGAGCAGAATAGCCAAGCTGCATTTGTTAGATGAAGAATCTGATTCAGGGCCAAGCAATTTGACCCTAAAAATTGTTTCCATATGTGGACAAATATCACACAGACTACTTTGAGTTAGTTTTTATTTTCTTTAAAAGGGAAAAAGAGAAATATAAATACATTTATAAATACAGCAGTTGACAATAGGTGGCTGCTGTCTTTTCGTTTCATTTAAAAAAATATGTCAGAACTAAGGACAATTCACAAAGGTGATCAAAACTTAAGAAATCATTATCAGTGTAAACAATATTTTCAAGGTTTAAATATTCTCAGAAAAATAACAAAAAAACAGAGTTGGAAGGGGCCTTGGAGATCCTCTAGTCCAACCCCCTGTTCAAGCAGGAAATCCTATATCATTTCAGACAAATGGTTGTCCAAACTCTTCTTCAAAACCCCAAGTGTTGTCACACCAGAGGTGGTATTCAGCCAGTTCTGATAGGTTCTGGCAAACCGGTAGCGGAAATTTTGAATAGTCCAGAGAACCGGTAAATACCACCTCTGACTGGCCCCACCCCCATTTATTCTCTGCCGCCCAAGTCCCAGCTGATTGGCTGGGTCTTCTTTTGTTGCCCTGCACAGGAGAACGGAGCTGGAAAGCAGGTTAGTGGGATGGGGAGGGAATGAGATTTTACAGTATATCCTTCCCCCAGAATGGGGTGGAAATGGGGATTTTAAAGTATCCTTCCCCTGCCACGCCCACCAAGCCATGCCCACCAAGCCATGCCCACCAAGCCATGCCCACAGAACTGATAATAAAAAAAAATGAATACCACCATTGTGGCACACGTATAACTTCCGGAGGCAAATCATTCCACTGATTAATTGTCCTAAATATCAGGAAATTTCCCCTTAGTTCTAACTGTCAGGAAACATTGGGTTATTTTAAAAACAGCCAGGATGTAAATCACTATTTCAGTTCAAATAATCATGGTTTAAATAACTATTTGAGTCTTAATAAAGATGATTTAATTTACTAGTTCAGTCCAAAATGATTCCTGCTATATTTTACATCAAGCAGTACAAAGCTAAAATATTAATAACCTTCCCAATGGGGGTGGGAGTTCTGTGACCCACAAACTGTTGCTGAACCACAGCCATCCATAGCCCCAGTAAAATATGACCATTAAAAGAGGATGCTGGGAATTCAGCAATCTCTGAAAGGTCAAAGGTTTCCCCATCCTTATTTTTAGCATCTGGTTCTGTTCTAGGCTAGAACATTATACTTTTCCCCAACATTTCCATCATTTAAGAGCAACAGGATGAAATTAAGTGTAACAACTGGGCTTCTTCAAGTGTGCTCTTGAAGAATATAACAATGTGATCTTCTACTGTAGCCTTCTCCAAGTTGGGCATCTTCCAAATACACGAACTTCAGCTTCCTGAATATTTTAACACAAGGCCAATACAAAGACCGAAGCCTACACATCTGGATATTATCCAGGCTGCATTGAATTGGAAAGTATAACATGTGGCTTGGGACCAAATCTGACAACATGTCCCTCCCCATTTGTTTTTACAATGCACAGGATATAGAGGTGAGAGTGAACATACCCACCTTTCACTTATACTTCTTGAGTTATCTTCACTTGGAGGAGCATGGCCAGCTTCTGGTTTTTAAGGTGAAAGTTGAATTTGCTGTGCAGGAAATTAGAGTCAAAGCTCTATATTTTTCACATTTTTGTAAGCATCTGGGGAAGGGGTCATGATAAATGGGAGTTAAGATTGAGAAATAATGTGGTCTGAGAATGCCTACTGGAATCTAGAGTCTGGTAACAACTGAAAAAAATAATAGCTTATACGGATTACAACAGATACATTAAAGCTAGGAATTAAATTAGAAATTGAACAATTGAACATATTGAATAAACAGTACAAGTACATCCTGGTTTTAAAAAAAGTGAACATCCCAGAAATAATTAATTTGTCAGAGCTCAGATTTTCATAAGATAATAAAGTCCTTTCCCCACTTCTACCTTATACAAATTTTCTTGTGGCAACATTTATTTTCTGCCATGTCCACATGAAGAATAGAGTCATTTTTTTGATAAGTAACTAAAACAAATCTAAGTCTTTTTTAGTTTATGGAGTTTAAAGCAGTGTCTTTTCTCCATGAGTCAAAAACATCTAAAACAGGTCATCCTCGACCTACGACCATAATTCAGCCCAAAAGTTCTGTTGCTAGGCGAGCCAGTTGCTAAGTGAATTTTGTGCCATTTTACAACGTTCCTTGCCACTGTTGTTAACTGAATCACTGCAGTTGTTAAGTTAGTAACATGGTTGATAGGTGAATCTGTCTTCCTCATTGACTTTGATTGTCAGAAGGTCCCAAAAGGTGATCACATGACCCCAGGACACTGCAACCATCATAAATATGAGTCAGTTACCAAGCATCTGAATTTTGATCGCTGGACTATGGGGATTCTGCAATGGTCGTAATTTTTAAACACAGTAATAAGTCAGTGTCCAGCCCAAAATTGACATATGAGTAACCATTTTATTTAGCCTTATTATATATTCCTTTTCTTTCTTTCTCTTTGCTGGTTATTACAACAGTACACAAGGGAATTACAACAGACTTTGCCAATTTGATGCTTTCCTAAATAAAAGAAATTGTTTTGGAAGGCAGACTTTACTCTTTTCTTTTTAAATGGATTTCATAACTTGGAAACCTGACAGTTTTTTCAGTACCACTGTAACTTCAAATAGTCACTAAATGAACTGTTGTAAGTTGAGGACTTTCTGTAGTAGCCACAAGCCACAAAATCAGAGGCAAAATCAGATGACCAAGAATGGGCTGAAGTAGAAGAGCAGGACTTACTGGCTATTGGAAATAATGAGAGTATATCAGATTCACCTGCTGTTGCTTCCCAGGTAACTGAATAGTACATACTTTACTAGTTTAACAGATCTGCACAGAGGACTACCTAAATCCAAGGAGTTTCATATATATATAAAACTGTGAAAGTCTGACTCACAGACGAACACAATACAGAAGCCTGATGATGGCAGATGAGATTCTGCTACAACTTTAAAAGCACAACTATAACGACGTGGGAAAATACCTGAAAAAGCTGAATACCATATATATATATATATATATATATATATATATATATATATATATATATATATATATATATGTATGTATGTATGTATGTATATGTATATGTATATGTATATGTATATGTATATGTATATGTATATGTATATGTATATGTATATGTATATGTATATGTATATGTATATGTATATGTATATATTCTTAAGTTTTCGCGGGTACTCACATGTATGGTATTCAGCTTTGTTCAGGTATTTTCCCACATCAATATAGTTGTGCTTTTAAAGTTGTAGCAACGTTTCGGCAGAATCTCATCTGCCATCATCAGGCTTCTGTATTTTGTGTGTGTGTGTGTGTGAGAGAGAGAGAGAGAGAGAAAGAGAGAGAGAGAGAGACCACTTTCCTCTAGTAGATTTGTTCTTGCCAATATTATTGTCATTGCTATTCATAGCAGTATTAGTTAAAGTAGTATTTATTAAATTGTTTTCATATAATAAATGGTTGAGGGTTGATGAACAATATGAAATTTTATGAAAGGATGGAGGAGTGGAGGAATTTGGACGCCTCTGTCACTGAGGCACCATTAACTCTTTTGAGAGAGAAAAAACTAATAGGAAGATTGGAATTGTGGTTGCTAAAATGATAATGAACTCCATATCAATAGTACAATAGCATCCCACTTCCTTGTACAAAAATAAAGTTCTGCTAATAATACTTGATTTATCTTCACTCCATACAAAGTCCTTACACAGCTTTTTAGGCCTCATTTAGACCTCATTAATCATGATCTCACTTGACCAAAGAGACATAACTGACTGGAATATAAAGGCAAGAGAGAGTTTTTAGAAGGTTGAGATAATAAATGAATGTTTGAATTCCTAACATATCTTAAGGTCAGCATGACTTCTCTCAACTCCTTCAGAGATATTCTAGGGTATTTTCAGCCATGACTCCCACATACACCACAGGAAGAAGAAGAAACGGAAGAAACTGAGATGGTTTCTTGTAAGCAACATGACTTTACATTTTCCAGTGGATGCAAGATCAGTAGTGTGGATAATTGTAAGACATCAGTGAACCAATGTTTTGGTTTTCCATTTTTGCTATTATTAACCATCTTTAATCTTAAGAAGCTACTCATAGTATAAAAGAATACCCCTTTTAAATGAAAATCATATAAATTGGACTATATGTTATTAAATATCATTAGTGCAATTGCCAAAGGAATACAGGAGTTTAGGGATACGACCAGCCTGGATTTCAGTTTTAATTAGTCTGAGATAAAATAGCGCACACAAAGGAAATGGAAGAATTGTGCTCTAAAATATCAAGGTATAAGTAGTCTACCTCTACAGTACTGTGTGAAGTATTTGTAATATCAGTTTGGAGGATAATGACTAGAATGAAACATTGTTAAAAATAGCTTTTTCAAGGAAAACTCAGCAATTATTATACAGGAAAGCAACCAATATTCAGAAAAACTTTCAAGCTTCAGTTTGAAAGTGGCTCACTAAGCATTAGGAACATATGTCTAATGACATATGATTTAAGATGAATTATTATAAGCAACAATACAATACAATGCAAATTTATGACAGTTTAATGTAAGTAATAATAAAGGTATACATACACATATGTAATAATAAAATACATCTTATCAGGTTTGGGCAAGAAAAAGAGGTTTGGAGAGATGAAAAGGATGAAAGATAAAGTGCAAAAGGTATGACAACACTCTTGGTATTGCTACAGGTTTACTCATGGTAGGTCTTTCAGAGGAAGGGTAAACTGTGGAGACCTTGGTGCTCTCTGAATTTGGCTGTGGTTTTTTTTGCAGACTTTTCATTACCCAACAAGATAACATCATCAGTGCTAGAATACCCTGATTAAGGAACTACCAACTCAGACAAACAATAAAACAAACAGTAAACAATAGCTTAATCAAAGATCCACCAGGTATACTCCCACCAATACTGCCAGGGCAAATAACTTGCATATAAAAAATATCCTACAGAGTTACCATGTGATAAGATGGGTGGCCAATAAATTTAATAAATAAATAAACTCAGAGCATAACGTTTTTGTTAGGATTTATGGATGGAATTAAAATGGAAAAATCTCGTGGTGTTTTATTGTTGTATATGATAAAAGCAGCATGACTTCATATGTTCAGCATTGGAAAGATCTTACAATATCCACAATAGACAAATAATAAATAAAAGTGACAGAACTCAAAAGAAGGGCTAAGTTAACTGTCCTTGTGAGAGAAAAATCACTGAAGAAATTCATCTATAATTGGAAGCCGTTCTCAATATTTTTTGCAGAAGATGGAGAACAATTAAATTTTGACATATGGATTTGTCAAAATTTAAAATGGATTTTTTTCTTTCCCCTTTTCTTTTTTTGGGGAAAATGGATATTTTATTACAGTCTTAAACCAAGAGTCAAATGTAAGTGTTCTTTATAACTTTGAAAGAAGTTAGAAGACATTCTTTGTACATATTTTCCTTTCTTTTTCTTTAAAGGTTAATTGTGTTCATTTAAAATGTGGGGGGGGGAGTTTAAATGACAAAATACATTAAAATTTGGGGAAAGGTTCCTGTGTTGAAATAATTATCCAAGCGAATGACTTCCTGAATATGAAGATCTATTTCACATTATTTTAAAAGTTGACAGGCTCCTTCACTGAAAACTGTTATGCAGAATCCACTCAGTCACTTATAGGCAGTCTTTAAAGATAAACTACTTTCTCCCAGGGGTGGGATTCAAATTTTTTAACAACCGGTTCTTTGGGCATGGCTTAGTTGGTGGGCATGGCTTGGTGGGCATGTGACTGGGTTGACACGGCTTGGTGGTCATGTTATTGGCTGGGTGTGGCCAACTCAACATCACTCACATCGAGGCACGCATCTCCTTGCCTGGCCTCTCATGACTGTGGAGATGCTGCAACAGTCATAAGTGTGAAAAACAGTCATAAGTAACTTTTTTCCGTGCCATTGTAACTTTGAATGGTCACTCCACACAAGCAAAGTGCCAGCAAAGGAGGAAAAAAAAAAAACCAGAGAAGTTCCTGAGAAAGGAAGTCTAGTCCTGCCAAGAATGTAATAAGGGTTAACTGAGATGCAGTTTCTGTAAGCAACACCAGAATGTTTCCTTCCTGCCTTCCTTACAGGATTAGGCCAGTAATTTCTTCTAGCAACCAGTTCTCTGAACTGCTTAGAATGTTAACAACCAGTTCTAGAGAATAGGTGCAAACTGGTAGAATCCCACTCCTGCTTTCTCCCTAAGAATCCTAAGATCTACCAGTAGGACCTGAGAACAAGGTACTGTAAATGGCTTAGTAAAGGATTCAACCTGATCACATTTGGGTATGATGCTGGCAAATGAGCATTAGTTATATCTGTTCAGACTTGCTGCCTTAACTGAGGTAGCCACTTGTGCCTACCCTTTCTATCCTCTACCCCAGCCACTCTTCGTGACTATAAAGAGCTTCTATTGTTTAATTTAAGGTTTAGTTTTAGAAGGCATACACTGTAGTAAAGGTAGAAAAAAGCCAGCAACAAAGAAAGAAATCACAAACTATGGCAATGTGAAAAGTATTTGCTCCCACACGGTCTCAAACCTTCCCATTAACATGATCCGCAAATGGTTGAGACTAGAAACTATGTTGCAAGCAAATATAAATACATTCTTACAAAGGATTGTTAAATCACATCTCTGCTAAGTAATTAATAGCCAAGCCAAAACTGATTAAATCAAAGAAAAGAACAAATAAGGAAAATCCTTTACACAAACTTCATTGGGCCCAACAAATGAGTCACCCAGACTTATCCCGCACATCAGAGAAGAAGATCTGGAAAAACAATACAAGTTAATTAAAATATTTTCCCCACCCAGGTTACACATTCATCAAATTATAACATCACATAAGGTATGTACACATTCACCCTACACCCCTACAAGGACCATCTTTCTTATAAATATCTCTGTACTCTGTACCCCATTTGTCGCTACCTTCAAAAGCAGATTCCTTGCTCTCAAAAATAAACTACATCCTTTCCATGCAGCATGTTTGGGGTCCTTCTTGTGAGACCCTGGCTCGGATTAGGAACCCAAATTCTCTTGACTGTAAAATTACTGTAATCTATTGTGTAACAAAGCAATACTATTCTGTTACAAGGCAATATTCTCCTTTTGCCTCTTTGCATATGAATCAGAGGTGGTATCCAGCAGGTTCTGACTAGTTCTGGAGAACCAGTAGCAGAAATTTTGAGTAGTTCGAAGAACCAGCAAATACCACCTCTGACTGGAGATTTTACAGTATCTTTCCCCTGCCACACTCACCAAGCCACGCCCACAGAACCAGTAATAAAAAAAAATGAATTCCACCACTGATATGAATGGTGTAAATATGAACAAGAATAAATTAGAAATGAAAAAAAAACATCAATTAACATACATTTCAATTAATTTCCTAGCCTATAAAACAATATCCATAATACAGCAAACTAGTCTGTGGATATACAAACACTCATAATAGGAAAATAGGAAACTAATTACTACTGGAATTGGTGTTCTATCAGTATGTGAGAAAACTGTGAGAAACAGCAGCTGCTCTTAAGCAAGAGATACATTCTAATACATAAAAACTTCACGTCTCCAAATTGTACATGTTATCATTAAGATGTTATCTGTTTTTCAGTCCTTTATGTTTCATATCCTAAGACTGTACTCCTGCTTTACTTTTACATGCCTAATCAGAGAATTTATATGGAAGCAGCAAATCTAGATCCAGTAATAGTTACAGCTAATTTAAACATTATATTTTCTACTATGTTTTCAAAAAACATGTGATGGAATCCCACACTGTGTACATGATATTGGAAATTCCTGGTGTTGGAAATCCCTGACTAAACTTTACTGATTGAAATCATGTACTAATTTGTCCATTTCTCCTACCCACCATGCTAAAAATAATGCCACAGTGATATAAGCAAAGTTACTATTAGTTTATTTGTTTCATCTTATTCCTTAATAGAGGATCAATTCTGTACTGGAAGATCATTAGACTATTGAATCTCAAGACTCACCTTCATTGTGCAACTCATTTTCAGTAAAATATTTATATATATATATGAGGAAAATTTCCTCCTGAGACTTATACAAATCCAGCCATATATTACAGAAAGTCACTTCTTCCTCATTTTTTTTCAAACAACAGAAATCCAATGGAGGTCTATCTGTCACCTCAAAAGTCTCTCTTGACTTTGATCAGCTTAGCATTTCACCAAGCTCATTTAGATATTTTGTAGCTTTCCACAATTTATTTTCAGCTCTAGATAATGCAACATTTGCTATCTGTTAAATGGGAGCCATTCCTTGTTAATCGTTTTCATTTCTAAGACCTCTATTACTATACATTTTTCTTCATTTTCTATTTACCGTTCAAAAGTTTTTATTATGCATTTTATCAGCAAGACTGGAAATATGAATAGGAAAATCATAATGCTAATGAGAAATGAATATTTTTATAGCAATTAAGAAATCAGAAACTGATGATTGCACAAACATGTCTGAGTAGTTTTTCTTTACAGACAGCAATAAGAAGTGGTTTGACATTCCCAAGGCCAAAGGCCACACAGCTAAATTCAATCATGTCCAATCCTTTATTTGCTTTCCCCTAATGGACAAATTCTTGCTAGACTAAAGCTATAACCTTCTAATCTAGTGGATATATCCAGAGAGATTCTAAGTTGAACTACCCTGAACCTCTTCCTCCCTACCCCACCCAGCCTGGGATTGCGCAGTTTCTTAATCTCTCTTTCTGGGAAAGCTGTGTGTTGCCAAAACTATCCCTCCTTCCATTTCTCCAGGTGTACATTTCATCACAGCCAAGCTTCTTGGATGAGAAGCAAAACATTTTGTTCTTCTTCCACACAGAAAAAGAAAATGATCCTTTTAAAAGAGCATCTTTGATACCACCTCTAGAATGTCTGTTCAAATTCCCAGTCTTGTTTTTAACCCTGGAATTTCCAGGCAGCCTTCCATCTTAGTATTAACCAGGTCTAACTCGGCTGACCCTAAGGTGGACACTTCCTTATGAGAATATGCCCCCACCCCAAACAGTAAGCAACCTGCTTTAGAGCTGGCACTGGATATCCAGATGATCCTGCGTCTGGCAGATTTTTTTTCTCTCCTGATGGCTGAAGTGCTGAACAGGGAGGAAAACAAATTGAGGACTCAACAAATTGCTTTGCCCAGTGCATGCTGAACATACAAAACCAGGGCTGCAACATTCGGAAGTGACTCAGAACAGAAACTGGATAAGGATCGGTACTACAAGAAGCAAATTTCATGTCAATATAATTATTGCTGACTCAAATGGCTATCTGATGGATAGTTTTGTTACTGAGCAGGGAAAAGGTCCAAGACTAAAGTTATACTTTGTAGCCTGGTCACGTAAGACAGGATCATCTGGCTTGCAATGGTATGTTCAGAGCAAGATAGTACTATAGGACATAATATGTCCTATTTAGCAAAACTGCATGGGTAAAACAACAGCACACTGTAATGTTGTAAGCATATTTCCTCAACTAGCAGCATGAAGAACTTATTTCATTCCCTGGAGCTGGAAAACTGATATAGCTACATATACTTACATCCTGTTATTAGTTTTTATTATTAGTTACTGGTTCCATAAAACAAAATATTTTTATTATGCTATTTAGCTGCAGAAATAATAATGTTAACCTACTATGCTTTAGGTTGGGACAATAATCTTTCATTTAAAAAGATGTATTCATAATGAACTAAAAGGAAAAATATTTTTTTTATTTTATTTGGTTTGTCAATTGCTTACAAGATAATAGGTATAAGTAAAAACATAGTTATGAATACATGGATACATATAAGAAAAATAAAAGAAACAATAGGACAGGGACGGTAGGCACGTTGGTGTGCTTATGCACGCCTCCTACAGACCTCTCAGGAAAGGGGTGAGGTCAATAGTAGAAAGTCTAAGGTTAAAGTTTTTGGGGTTTGGGGAAGAAACCACAGAGTCAGGTAGAGTATTCCAGACATTGACCACTCTGTTCCTGAAGTCATATTTCCTGCAATCAAGTTTGGTGCGATTAACCTTGAGTTTGTATCCATTGTTTGCTCTTGTATTGTTATGGTTGAAGCTGAAGCTGAAGTATTCATTGACTGGTAGGACATTGCAATGTATGATTTTATATACTATACTTAGATCGGACCGAAGGCGGTGTAGTTCTAGCTTTTCTAGGTCTAGAATTTCGAGTCTGGTGGCATAAGGTATTCTGCAACAAGTAGAGGAGTGGAGAACTCTTCTTGTGAAATATTTCTGGACTTTCTCAACTGTGTTAATATCAGATACGTAATGTGGGTTCCAGACTGATGAGCTGTATTCAAGTATTGGCCTAGCAAAGTTTTGTATGCTCTAGTTATTAGTGTAATATTACCAGAGAAAAAGCTACATAAGATTAGGTTAACAACTCTTAATGCCTTTTTGGCTATGTGATTACGGTGGGCTCTAGTACTTAGGTCATTAGAGATGAGTACTCCAAGATCCTTGACAGAGTTTGGATCATCAACAAGGTCTTGACTATTCAGCCTGTATTTTATTTTCTGATTATTATTATTTTTTTGCCAATACGTAAGACAATGCATTTGTTGAGATTTGAAGTTGCCATTTGTTTGACCATTCTGATACATAGTCGAGGTCTTTTTGAAGGGTATTGTCTGTGGTGTTGAATAGCTTTACATCATCAGTGAAGAGAACGCAGTTGCTCTTGATATGATCACAGAGGTCATTTATGTAGAGTATGAAAAGAGTTGGTCCTAGAACACTGCCTTGGGAGACATCACTGTTGACAGGTACATAATTTGATAGGACGCTCCCAATTTGACCATTTGTTGTCTGTTTGACAGGAATGCTTCTATCAAGTTATGCAGGTGTCCAGAGATACCATAAGATTTTAGTTTTAGGAGTAGTTTGTCATGTACCACTGAATCAAAGGCTTTACAGAAGTCTCTGTAGATTGCGTCTATTGTTTTTCCCTGATCGAGTTGTGTAGTCCATATGTTTTTGCAGTGTAAGAGTTGCAGATTGCAGGATAGTTTTATTCTGAAACCAAATTGTTTATTAGAGAGTAGGTTGTTTGTCTCTAAGTGGAGGATAATGGATTGGTTAATAATTGATTCCATGACTTTACAGGTGATGCAGCATAAAGAGATTGGTCTGTAATTTTCAACTAGGCTGGGGTCTCCCTTTTTGAAGATGGGGATGACCGTGGCTTGTGACCATAGTTTTGGCAAGGAGCTGGTCCTGAAATATTTTTCAAAGATTATGCTTAGAGGTTCGGCTATGGCAGTGGATAGTTTTTTTCAGAAGTAGGCACATATTCCATCCGGTCCAATAGATAGAGATGGTTTTAGATTGCGTAGTGTTTTTTCAACATTGTCTACTGTAACATTGATATGTATTAGATCATTGTAGTTGTCTGTGGTTTGACTAGGAAATACTGGGCATGATCCATTGCTGTTTTCTTTGCTGTTTAATTTACTCATGTTCTAAGTACACATCGCTCCAAAGACAATAATTTAGTCTTGGATGAAGTAGAAATGTGCCATTTTCACACAATTTAAAAGGACGATACTGATTTATCTTACTTTAAATGGCATTTGTTTCCTTTAATTAAACCTGACTGAATGTCCCACTTAGACCTGGTACTTTTATGATGGATCATCATGTATCAATTTCTCTGCTCACAGGTAAGCAGTTGGAATTTTCAGTTGCTAATGTATCTGACATCACTACAGATAACTCTTCAAATGTAGAGCATTCCATTGCATTTAATTGGATCAAATCATGTCAGAAACAGAGTGAGAAATTTGGCATTGGAGTATTACTACATGCCTTACTGACATCTGTACCATTTTCATTTTTTTAGTTTTTCTAATCCATTTGTTTCAAAATCATTAATTTAAATTTGCCCTGAAAAACTGCAATAATTAGCTTAATAAGCTTTCACTTTCAAACACCTTGAGGAAGAATTCATGTTGCTTACCTCGACCTGGGCCAAATATTTAAAAAATTTCAAAAAATCTCCAATTTTCCACCCTTATTCAGAGGAATCCATGCCCTGAATGCCACATATCTCTGAAATATCTCTTGGCTCAAGAATTTGGGGAACATGGAACAGAATGTTAAGTAATCCATAAACTTCTGCCCAGTAGAGAGAGGTCAGCAGGAGGAAGAATTTGTTAAAGTAGTTGAAAGCTGAAAAAGCAAAAAAGAAATGCTAAGACCAGGAAAAAGCATAAGACAGCTAGGTGGGTAGAAGTTTGGAAACTTTACAAATAGCAAACCTACATTTTCAAAGGCAGCACATATTGTTTAGGAATTCAATTTCTATTACAGTTCATAAAGAAATACTAGCGGCTTTCATTCATCATTCATTTAAATCTGCACTGCTTGAAAAAGTGTGCATAAGTACAAGTGGGCAGAACAAGCACTCTTTCATGTTTCTTAAATGTACTTTATAATCATTAAATTTGCATTTGAGCTAACCAGAAATTGTACTGCTTAACTGGCTCAAAAGACTGGATGCTTTATCAGCTGATAGGCAATTGATGGATTAATCAGGCAAGAATAAACAGAACAACGCCTATTTATAACTCTATTCTATTTATTTTACTTTACTTGCCCTACTGAGTTTTAGTCATTTTATATATATAAAAAAATCTACTAACATCCCTCCTGCCAGCTCATAGAAGTAAAAGGGTGCTACCATAATGTCTCAGCTCAGTTGTGTCTTTCTCTTTCAAAAAAAAAACAATCTGATAACTTTAGTGAAAGAAATGATCTGTGAGCTATTGTCTGGAGAACTTTACTACTGCCGACTTTGTGGATTAAGCACAGATAAAACTTTCCTTGCCTTACCTGAAACTTCAAAGACAGATCAAAAGCTGCCTAGTAACATGGGTTAAAACATCACTTTTATGACTACTATATTCAGATGTTTTCTGATCTGTAAAAGGTGTAAGCTCTCCAATAGGTCTGGATTAGTTTCACAAAGCACAGCTATGATATACATCTCTTTTGAAGCACTAAAGAGCAAACAGCCTGCTAGGATTGTTCCTCCCTTTCCAGACCTCAGCAGGCTCCAGACACTGAGAGATAGTATTGCTTGGGTGACCAGAGGTTGAAATATGCAGTTGGGTATCATCAACACTCTGATAATACCTAGCTCCATGTAGCCAGATGACCTCCCTCGGCAGCTTTGTTAGAGATTAAACAGGATAAGGAGAGAGTCAAACCTACAGTACCCCACAAAGCATGGGCCTTAGATTAAACCTCTCTTCCTATCAACTGTAATCTAATGGAAAGGAAGGCCACCACAACACTGCCTCCCACTTCTATTTCCTAATAATGTATATGTATATGATTATATATACACACACAAACACACACAAACATATGTTCCTACCATATAAAACATGTGCATTTGTCAGCTATCTGGAAAGAAGGGAGGGAGGGAGGGAGGAAAGAAGGAAGGCTAGAGGTTTATCTATCTATCCTGATTACATTCAAGATCTAGAAAAGTAGAAGTGATACCTACTTTGTCAGCTGTCTGGGAGGGAGGGAGCGAGGAAGGCTGGCAGGCTGGCTAGACTAGGCTTGATTATCTACACTGATTACTGATTACTACACTGATTGAAAATTACCTAGATGTGATATAGAGACCACAACATGGACACAGAGTATAGGATTGTCATAAAAATATAATGAATTTGAATATGTAATATAGGATAAAATTACTGATAATGAATGGAAAATGAATCCCATGAGGTTCCTACCACATTGGTTAAATTGCAAGGCCATCTATTTAGGATGTCCAATTCTTTCCTGGCCAACTTTGCCTATGGAAGTTTGAACCTGATAGGTAGATTTCCAGAGAATACCACAGCCATAGGCTAGACTGAAAATTCCAAAACCATCCTGGAAGTAGGCAATAGCAAACCATGTAGGTATTGCTCTAATAAATCTATGGATGTGGAACTCATCAGAGGTTGTGGTCCGCTTGAAAAGGACTGCACATTTACAGTTAAAGGGAAGTAGGCAATTAGCACCCACTCCAATAAGAATGTAAAAGATCAGATACATTATTAGTTCCAAAGAATATAGTTATCATGTATGGGTTTTGTTGTTTTTAATCTAAGATTTCCTACCAGGTTCTGCAACCATCTGTTTCTAGATAACTGATCTTATCTGAATGAGGACTCTCTATGGCTAATGAGGGATACAATTCTATCATTTACATGCAAAATAGGCTGAAAATCTGCTGTTACTTTATTCAATTGTATCAATTGGAAATTCACAATCAAATTATTGATAGTTGGAAATCATTAAAGCAGAGTAAAATGATTTTTTGTTTAAGAAAAAGAAATAAATGACATAGACTATGTAGTTACAATTCTTCTTCTTATATCTAGGTATGGTATCTTTAGATGGATAATTTTTTGAAATTTTAATTTTAATTTTTTGAAAATTAAATATCATTTCAGCTGTAATGTGATAGTCCCAACTAAAGAGGGTACCGAGAGGTCGTTTGATGTTCTTTGGAAATCTCCACCTTGCTGACATAAAAATACATGGTTAAAATATACTTAATATGCCCCGGGGGGGTGTGTAAGAGAGAGGGAGAGAGAGAAAGTGAGAGAGAACATAAGAGAGAGAACATGAGAGAACTATGCCAATTGCAGAGGTAACAGTAACAATAGAATAGAGTTGGAAGGGACCTTAGAATTCAACTTCCCACTCATTCATGATAATTTGCTTCCCATACTTTCTTCCTTCAGATAAAAATCATAGCCAAATCACAGCCATATTTGTGAAAATTGACAACAATTTCAGCAAAAAACCCTTTCAGCTCATGAGGGATGGCATGAATACCAATATTTTTTTTGATGTTGTGCTTTTGTAGTTTTTGGGTATTTGCTCTTGAATTTTCCCTTGTAAAGCAGAATGGGAAAAGTCACATGACTGTTTCCTCCTTTTTTGTTGGGACTTTGGAACAACTTTTTTCTTCAACCAGAAGAATTGCTCTGTAAGTACATCACTCTACCCCTTGAAAGTCACCCATGCCATGTATCTCTCAAACACTGCAGAATAGCCTTACAAGAATATGAGTAAGTACATTTCCGCTGTAAAGAGGAATGAGTTACCAGCAGCCCCATGTCATTTCTTTGTAGCCCTCAGAACCATGATTTGTGAGAATTAACAACATGTTCAAAAAAAAAAAAAAATTCAACCCATTGAGGGAGGGCATGAATCTCTCAATGGTTGAATGATCGTTGTATATAGTCTAGACCAGGGGCCTACAAACTTGACAGCTTTAAGACTTGTGGACTTCAACTCCCAGGATTCCTCCCCCAGTCCCATTAGCTCAGGAATTCTGGGAGTTGAAGTCCACAAGTCTAACACTTGCCGAGTTTGAAGACCCTTGTTTTAGAATGTTCACTATTGTTTTTCTAGTATTTGAACAAATTTTGATGTTGAGTAATCCTGACACCTAGTGGATCCAAGTGAAATCCACATAACATTTTGAGGAATAAAGAGTCAGAGCAGGAAATAAAGACATAAGGAAAACTTTAAAGAATGCATAGAAAACATCAATATTGTAGACTTTTTTTGGTGATATAATGATGTGTGCTGTGTCCTCTCCCCCTACCTATCTACTCACATATCCATTTGTCAATCTTCTGGAAAAGCGGGGGGTGGGGGGCAGTTTGGCATAGTGGTTGAGAGACAGTTTGGCATAGGGCTAGAAACCACAGGCTAAAAACCAAAAGACTGAGTTGAAAACCAGCTGGGTGACTTTGGGCCAGTTACTCTCTCTCAGCCCAGCTCACCTCAAAGGCTTGTTGTTGTGGGAGAACTAGGTGGAAGAAGGAATATTAGGTATGTTCACTGCTTTGAGTTATTTATAAAGAAATAAAGGCAGGATCAAAATCAACTAAAATAAAATAAATTATAAAAGAGAATTGCAGAATATAAAAACCAGAAGAAAGTGCATCAAAAATATTGTTGTTGCATTCATGAATAAGTAATTTCGTGAATAAATAATAACAAGGGCTAAAGCCTATTATGCATGATACATACCACTCCTTAAAAATCCAACTATTTCATGCCACTGAAAGGAAAACCCCAACAATGGAGACAAATTTCTTTGAATGCATTTTGAAGCTTAACCAATCTGCATATTCTTAATGAGGCTTAGATTTAATTATTTGTAAATATTATCCAAGGGAAGTATTAATACTTTCTGGTGCTGCCAGTAATCATTCAGGAAGAAGAATTTGCAATTACATATTCAATGCCTGCTGCAATATGAACATATTGCACACCTGATATACTAGTACATCTCACATCTGTGCTTGATTGTGTTTCTAGTGAAATGCAACTGTATGAGACAGTGGGGATCAGTGCTCATGAGATACATTCAGTGTAGTCCATCTGCTAGTGCAATAAATTCCCCCTCTTCATTTCAACCTGTGTGCACTTCCTAAACCAGTTGTTGGGGTATGATGGAAAATGGTAGGGCAAGAAAAGAAAGATGGGTTTGCATATTAGACTTAGTCATATATATGCAGAGAATCCATACATATAAATTTTACTAATTTTCAGTTTATCTTGTCAGGTCGTACCAATTCATCTTATACTGAGTTAGATCTTCAGTCAAATCAACTATGGATGAATGGCTGCAACTTTGTATTTTAACTGAAGGAATTAAAAGATGCAGAGCACTAAATTCTAACACATCATTCCTAATACTGCTACTCATTTGAAACATTGGAGCAGAAAACAAGCTGGACTCTGGAATAACAAAGGAGAAAAATAAACAAAGGCTTCCATTAAAGTGTCTGTTTGTGTGTGTATTTGTGTGGGGGGGGAGGTCATGACAAAAGTTACAGTAGTACATTAGAACCTGATGCAACTATCATCTTGACTTTAAGCCACTCTGTGGACATTGTTGGTATTAAAATTGGAAAGGGTGGGAGGGGTGTAAGAAAACTGGATGAATTATTTGCATTACTGCAGAAGATCTAGGTCAGAACATGAAACACGCAAAGATAAAAGGGAAACAATGAATTTCATGGACCTTTAAAAACTAGAAAATGCATTTTCACATATGGTTTCATCATTCATTAACTACAGTTTATATAGGAAATTGTATACGAAAATGCACGGAAGGAAGACAGGGGAAGCAAATATGGAACTTCCCTTCTGTTGACTTCCTGGATAGGTCCATATGGTTGTTTTGGCAATGTATAAGTAATTTGTTCTTTTCTGCAAAAAAAGGAAAGCTTTTTACTTAGGCTTTGCTAACTTTGCTTTTTACTTAAGTTTTGCTTACTTAGTCTGGGATCTCCTGATGATTCTATTTATTTATTTATTTGATTTGTCAATTGTTTACAAGATAATAAGTATAAGTGTATACATAGTTATGAATACATGAAATGGGTACATATAAGAAAAATAAAAGAAAAATAAAAGAAACAATAGGACAGGGACGGTAGGCACGTTGGTGCGCTTATGCATGCCCTCTACAGGCCTCTTAGGAAAGGGGTGAGGTCAATAGTAGACAGTCTAAGGTTAAAGTTTTTGGGGTTTGGGGAAAAACCACAGAGTCAGGTAGAGTATTCCAGACATTGACCACTCTGTTGCTGAAGTCGTATTTCCTGCAATCAAGTTTGGTGCGGTTAACTTTGAGTTTGTATCTATTGTGTGCTCTTGTGTTGTTATGGTTGAAGCTGAAGTATTCATTGACAGGAAGGACATTGCAATGTATGATTTTATATACCATACTTAAATCAGACCGAAGATGGCGTAATTCAAGGTTTTCTAGTTCAAGAATTTCAAGTCTGGTGGCATAAGGTATTCTACAGTGAGTAGAGGAGTGGAGAACTCTTCTTGTGAAATATTTCTGGACTTTCTCAATTGTGCTAATATCAGATATGTAATGTGGGTTCCAGACTGATGAGCTGTATTCGAGTATTGGTCTAGCAAATGTTTTGTATGCTCTAGTTAGTAGTGTGATATTACCAGAGAAAAAGCTACGTAGGATTAGGTTAACAACTCTTAATGCCTTTTTGGCTATGTAGTTACAGTGGGCTCTAGCACTTAGATCATTAGAGGTGAGTATTCCAAGGTCCTTTACAGAGCTTGGATCATCAACAAGATCTTGACTATTTAGCTTGTATTTTATTTTCTGATTTTTTTGCCAATATGTAAGACAGAGCATTTATTTGTTGAGATTTGAAGTTGCCATTTGTTTGACCATTCTGATACATAATCAA
Source organism: Notechis scutatus (assembly GCF_049901735.1). Taxonomy (NCBI): domain Eukaryota; kingdom Metazoa; phylum Chordata; class Lepidosauria; order Squamata; family Elapidae; genus Notechis; species Notechis scutatus. Next base: position 179,228,950 of record NC_142011.1, on the reverse strand, counting down.
GATCTTTTGAAGGGTAGCAGTATTGTCTGTGGTATTGAACAGCTTTACATCATCAGCGAAAAGAATGCAGTTGCTCTTAATATGATCACAGAGGTCATTTATGTAGAGTATGAAGAGAGTTGGTCCTAGAACACTGCCTTGGGGACACCACTGTTGACAGGTACAGAATTTGATAGGACACTCCCAATTTTGACCATTTGTTGTCTGACAGGAATGCTTCTATCCAGTTATGCAGTTGTCCAGAGATACCATAGGATTTTATTTTTAGGAGTAGTTTGTCGTGTACCACTGAATCAAAGGCTTTACAGAAGTCTATGTAGATTGCATCTATTGCTTTGCCCTGATCGAGTTGTGTCGTCTGTATGTTTTTGCAGTGTAAGAGTTGCAGATTACAGGATAGTTTTTTTCTGAAACCAAATTGTGTATTGGAAAGTAGGTTGTTAGTCTCTAAGTGGAGGATGATGGATGGTTAATAATTGATTCCATGACTTTACAGGTGACGCATTCTCCATTCAGATCCAAACCAGATCTGATCAAATTTACTTTAAAAGCAACCCCTACCAATTAAGAGCTTCCACCTAGCTGGGAATACAGGAAAGATGGAAGTAGCATTGGCAGGACTATGATGGGAATAGTTAACTTAAAGCATTTAGTTGCTATTTAATCAAATGTGCTAAATCTTCCAAGAGCAAATCTTCTAATAAATTTGATCTTCCATGCACCACCAAGATATTTTATAAGGCAGGGAGGAAATTAAAGTTTAATATCTTCCCAATAAAGTAGTGGAAAGCAGCCTGAAAAGATATTTTCCAATAAACAGTGAACGCTTTGTTTTTACTGGCTTCTTATTTTCCATCTGAATTTCCTTTAACTGGCTTGAACAAAAAGCAAAAGCAAATTCAGAATTGCACAATACCAATCAAAATAACATCCTTTCTTTCGGAATAAATATTTTTAGAAACAGGAACTATCTATCCCCAGAAATAAACAGGAATTTTGCCACTAATTGAGTATGTATGTGTGTCCGTGTCTATGTCTGTGTGTCCATGTCTGTGTCCATGTGTGTGTGTGTGTGTGTGTGCTTTTTATATGGCATGTGGTTACAGAACAGGAAGGTCCAGGAGAATTAAGTATGTTGTGATGGCAAGAATAACCATGCAGTCCAACCCCTGGTCTTTTTTATAGGACACATCTAAAGAAGAATGGGACTTCAATCCCATGTTGTGTTCACCATCTTAATTTTTAAAAAATTCCATCCACATGGATACCGAAATGCAGAAAGCCAGGGAGTGGGTCCATTTTTCTTATGCAAAGCCTCTTGGGGAAGGATTAGACCTACTTTCTTCTCTATGGATGAATTTTGGTCTGGTCACTAAGCATTTTTATGTCCAAGAAAACAAACAAATGGATTGTAGAACAAATCAAACCAAAATTCTCACTTGAGTTACAAATGATGAGCCTCAAATGACAGTATTTTGGATACATTCTATAAATACCTAGTTCTCTCTTTTTTTAAAAAAAAACCTTTTGCAATGAAAGAAGCAGAAGAGGACACAACCAGTAGCAAGATGCAGGGACTCTGTTATAGTGACAGTGGAAAAAGCTGAAGGACCAGAAGAGCTGAGCCATTGGAACAGCTAAAGGACCAGTTTACAGATAGATCATCATGGAGAAAATCTATTATGTGGTGGCTAAAAGTTGTCACCAACTTGATGGCCTAATCAATCAATCCCCGTTCATTTACAGTACAATAAAATACAATCTACATATGAAGCAAAAAGATAATAAATCACTGAAATAGAATAGAATAGAATAGGATAGAATAGGATAGGATAGAATAGAATAGAATAGAATAGAATAGAATAGAATAGAATAGAATAGAATAGAATAGAATAGGATAGGATGGACCAGAGTTGGAAGGGACCTTGAAAGTCTAGTTGAACCCCCTGCTTCAGAGATTGGTTATCCAATCTCTTCTTTAAAACCTCCAGTGTTGGAGCATTCACAGCCTCTGGAGGCAAGTTGTTCCATTGATTAATTGTTCTAACTGTCAGGAAATTTCTCCTTAGTTCTAAGTTGCTTCTCTCCTTGATCAGTTTCCACCCATTGCTTCTTGTCCTGCCCTCAGGTGCTTTGGAGAAGAGCTTGGCTCCCTCTTCTTTGTGGCAGCCCCTGAGATATTGGAACACTGCTATCATTTCACCCCATAGTCTTTCTTTTCACCAGATTACTGTAGACATACCCAGTTCCAGCAACTGTTCTTTTTATATGTTTTAACCTCCAGTTTCCTAATCATTTTTGTTGCTCTTCTCTGCACTATCTAATATAAAATATCTAATTTAACTTCAGCCGCCCAGTGGATAAGGCATGAAAAACCATATAGTTTAGAGCTGATGCACAATTCATTTTGAAAATACCATTGCAGTGAATTTTTAGCAAATCGCCCATTTCAAAGCATCTTATACTTAAAATAACATATAATCTATCCTTACATTAGGATGTTTAAAGAATATTATACAACTCCTGGAAAACTATCCCTGGGCTTTAATGAGGAAACAAGAAAACAGATTTTTTTTTCAACTGAAGTCTGTGTAAATATGGTAAAATCTATGAAATGACATTGGTCCCAATCCAAGACAAATATCCTTGCTTTCTCTAAATGCTTCTACAGCCCAAAACTATGGTCACTGGATGTTGTTGAAAAAAAAAAACACCTATGAATATGATGGTTACGTGTCAAGTGTAAGGACAAAAAAATACTTAGCCTGACTTCCTTTCTTGGAACAACAGTAAAAGCCATTTACATTTTCCTAAGAATTAAAAAAAATAGACAAAAGCAGTTAAGTGTTTTGCCAGCCACTTGTTGCTTTCTGCCAGAAAGACAAAACAAGGTCACCTCTTTCCCATTCAATGTCTGGATTTTGTTGTATTTATTATCTTTCTGGTTTGTACAAGTGTGTTTTTTCCTTGCTTATGGAACAATTTTGCTTTCGCTATTTTCAAGCTTATTTTATCTCTCTACAGCTGCCTGATTACAATATTTTGACAAATGGCGGTTTATAGTAGAAGTTGAACAGTCTGAGATTAGAGTTACAAGAGGCCCCATGGATACTGTTAGCCAAGGTCACGGCTGCAGTTCTGTTCAGCATTCCAAATATACAAAGTTCTGTAGCAGCTTTCAAAGTTAAGAAAAGTAAGATAATAGGGTGTTATCAAGTCTACATGTAGAGAAAGGGATTTGCAAATAGTTAGACAAGGTGCAGCAGCAGAAGGATAAGCTGATAGAGAAAGTGCTATTGCAGCTAAATGGTCTCAGAAGGTTTCATGGCAGAAGGGCCCATCTTCTACCTGATATTGTTGACTCAAACCCAGATTATGCTGGATTACCAAAATGCAACATCCTAAACAGAGAATTATTTAAAGTATTATTCAAAAGAATGTAGCATTCTTTATCCCTCTCCTCTTTGATTTTCAATGCAACAGCATCAATTAATTGTCTGGAATGGTATAGGCCCGTGATGGCGAACCTATGGCACGCGTGACACAGGTGGCACGCAGAGCCATTTGTGCGGGCACACAAGCACCAGGCAAACTTACCTCACTGCGCATGCGCGCACCTTCCAGCTGATTTTCAGGCCTTTTTTGGCCTCCCAAAGGCTCGAGGGAAACCTCTGCAGCCTTGGAAGCTGAAAAACAGGCCCATTTCATAACTTCCTGTATTTCCGAAAATACAGAAAGTGACGAAACAGGACCATTTTTCAGCCTCCAAAGACAGCATAGGCTTCCCTCAAGTCTCTGGGAGGCCGAAAAAGGCCCGAAAATCAGCTGGGAGGTGCACGCATGTGCAGTGCAGGTAAGGGGATGGGGTGGGGGTCCACGCACAATACCTTGGATGCTGGCATGTGAGTGCGCGCAAGCGCCCGCTCAATTTTCGGCACAGGAGCCCAAAAAGGTTAGCCACCACTGGTATAGGATCTCTTGTTTGAGCAGGGGGTTGGACTAGAAGACCTCCAAGGTCCCTTCCAACTCTGTTATTCTATATTCTATTTCACTAATGGGATATTTAGGTTTTTAGTATCTCGGTCAGTTGATTCTAGCATTAGGCATTATGGTTGAAATTAGACTTGCCTTCTATCTCACCTGGACCTTTTCCTGCTTTTTCAGATTAAATATATTCATTAGAATGCAATGACCAGCAGGATAGACAGCAAGAGGGCATATAATTTCTAATCTTTTCTTTGCCACAATCTATAATGGGTACATCATTACCACCGAATAAAAGTGTCCCATTGCCATAGGCTTATATATTATGAGACTCCTTTGTTCTATTTAGTGTTTGTACCTTCTCTTTCCCCCTGGAAAAATCTTCACCAATCTGTAAAAGTAGTTCCTTGTCTTTTATATCTCAATTTAATCCCATTTTATTCCAGCAGCTGTTCTTTTCGTGCATTCAGTTAATATTGATATTATTTTGCAATTGAAAATGCAGGCCACCAAAAGTTAGCCAAACCAGCAGTGTGGAAAGGGAAGGGGAAAGGGAAGGGAAGGGAAGGGAAGGTGAGGAAAGGAAAGGAAAGGAGAAAAGGAAAAGGAAAAACACCCTGAATGGAAACAGATATGATTCATACTCTGCAAAAAAAACTACTGAAGGAAATCAGTGTTTGGATAAGTGATTTATTAGGTTTGGCAGCTTTCTTTGGCTAGTATATTAAACATGCATCTATTAGTATGTTAATACAACCAGTAAGTTCTATTCCTGCTGCAGTCTGAAGACTTTTCCATAACAATAATATTCACAAAGGAACTGCGTCAACACTTTTGCATCCTAATAAACAAACTCTGCATTTTTTTGAAAATCCAAATTATATGCAGGGTGGGATATATGTATAAATAAATGTATCTAATTTTAACTGACACCGGATTTGGAGTCTGCTAATGCTAGAATAAATATTTAAATTCTATGTCTAGTTATGGGCAGGAAGAATTCCCAAAGACCCTTGCACAAACTGAACTTTTATTTAATAAAATGATGATCTAATTGGATTTATTTTTTTTACTACAACTACTAGTAGTAGATATCTATCCAATTCTAGAAACATAATTACCCACTCTTTCGCCTAATTTTGATCGGAAGCTTAGGTTAAGTCTTCACTTTTTTGGTGTGTTTGTTTAATCTGCAGTTGCTAATATCTGGGATACTCACATTTGTAGACAAAGTCTAGTTTACACCCAGGTTTTTTAGAATGTTTTGGGAGATACAACCCCAAATTCACTGCTGCAGTTAAACAGCTAATTGAATTTCCCAGCATTTTTCTACCCAACTTTAAACTTTCCTCAATTCCTGAAGTTGTAGGGCAGACTAGACAGCAGAGGAAATAAGCTTATGTCCTTCATCATCTTGCTTTTTTCTCCTCAGCTCCAGAATCAACTGTCTGAGAGATAGCTGCCTTTGTGGGACCATGGTAGCTACATGTGGATAGAAAATTGCTTGTCAATTAGTTTGATGAAGAGATGGGGAGACAATGACTCTATGAAGACACATTCTTGGTGCATCTCCTTTAGTTTTGTCTCCACATTGGCTGTCAATAATTTATCCATGTTTATCAAGAAATACATTGCTCTGAATTAAAGAACTTCTGCATGCAAAATTCATGCTGTGGCACAAAGCTGTACTTGCTTCCTCTATTTAGAGCAGGGGTCTCCGACCTTGGCAACTTTAAGATTTGTGGACTTCAATCCCAGAATTCCTCAGCCAGCTTTGCTGGTTGAGGAATTCTGGGAGTTGAAGTCCACAAGTCTTAAAGTTGCCAAGGTTGAAGACCCCTGCTTCAGAATGTTTATCCATTACTCAAGAATGTTCTGAATATTAAGTTGCTGATCAGTCTTTCTTAAATTTAATAGGAAGATTTGGAATAGGCCAGCATTGACATATACTACTATTACTCTTCTTGCACCCATACTGAGAATACTCATGCACTATGAGATGCTTTCCAGCTGAATTACCTTTTTCATCAGCTAATGTGATAAAAGGGCCACTTTACCAAGATGATGTTTTTCTGCACACTAAGAATGTATGAATTGCTTTGAAAAAATGCAAGACATTATGTTCATTTGATTAAAGACCGTGCTGTCTTTGTATCAAATGTCTCGTTGAAACTTGTATAAATGTGTCAAAAAGCCTCCTGTTTGTCCTTGTATATGGCAGAAAGGAAATTTCTCTTCATAGACTGTCCTTTTCATCTTTCCATTCATTTCTTTGGGCATTGGGCATGTTCACCTGCTGTTACTTAAGGAGTGCAGGTAGTCGAAGACTACAATAATTTACAACAATTTCTTTAGTAAATGTTCGAAGTTATGGCCATTTTTCACATTTACAACCATTGCGAAGTGATGGGATTCAAACATTTTTTTACTACCGGTTCTGTGGGTGTGGTTTGGTGGGCATGGCAGGGGAAGGAGACTGTAAAATCTCCATTCCCTCCCCACTCCTGGGGGAAGCTTACTGCAAATCCCATTCCCTCCCCACCCCACTAACCTGCTTTCCAGCTCCGTTCTCCTGTGCAGGGCAACAAAAGAAGACCCAGCTGATCAGCTGGGACTCAGAAGGCAGAGAATAGATGGGGAGGGGCCAGTCAGAGGTGGTATTTGCTGGTTCTCCAAACTACTCAAAATTTTCACTACCGGTTCTCCAGAACTGGTCAGAACCTGCTGAATACCACCTCTGCATTGCAGAATCCTCATGGTCACGTGAACAAAATGTGGCAACTGGTTCATATTTATGATCGTTGCAATGTCCTGGAGCCTTGTGTGCAGCTTTTGCAACCTTCTGACAAGCAAAGTCAATGGGGAAACCAGATTCACAACTAAGTTACTAACTTCACAACTGCAATGATTCCCTTAACAGCTGTGACTAGAAAAGTCATAAAATGGGGCAAGACTAACTAAACAAATGTCCCACTAAACAACATAAATATTGGGCTCAATTGTGATCATAAGTCAAGAACTGCCCTGTACGCATCTGCTGTTTTCAGGGACAGACTCATAATTCAGTAAAGACAAATATGAAGAAAATAGTTTGAAACCCACATTACCCTCGTGTGGTTTGGTTTTTGAAATAGTGTGGTTTGGTTTTGGGTTAGTATGTTGTATCAACTCAAAACATTTGTCACCTTTGCCTATGGACATTTTCAGTCATCCAGGTCATGATTGTCCCAAAGGTGCTTTTTCAAGAGGCAACAGGACTTTCTGGTTTTTCTTTGAAGATGTTTCGCTTCTCTCCAAGAAACTTCTTCAGCTCACCATTCAGTCAGAGCTGAAGAAGCTTCTTGGATGAGGAGTGAAACATCTTCAAAGAAAAACCAGGAAGTCCAGTTGCCTCTTGAAAAAGCACCTTTGGGACATTTGGCACCTTTGCAAAACAAACTAAGCCTAATCTTTTATAGATGCTGCAGCAGATGGCAAAAGATCTCAGCTTTGCTGCTATTTCTGTATCAGGTGCCACAACCACAAGTGGGTCTTTTTGTTTTGATTAATATGTTTACTGTACATTTTTGGTGGGGAACTAGCTAGTAAAGGAATGACAGCACTTCTTCCATATGTGGTGTACTTGTACAGTGGCTCAAAAATATTGGCAGAAAATTAGAAAATGGTTGGAGGAAATGACAATAGAACAGATCGAATTCAAACCAGAACTCTTTCTATTAGGGATCTTTAATAAACAATTCCCCAAAAAAGTGAAGTATACAATAGTACATATTTTGACTGGCCTTTGCACAATGTTGGAAACAACCTCATATTCCATCAGAGGAAATGATTATTCAAAAAATATCAAGTTGTGCAGAGATGGACAAATTAACTTTGGCATTAAAAGGAAAAGAACAGCTGGAACTGCTGGTATGAATGGATAGATCAAAGATTGATTAAACAATAAAGGGCAAAAGAAGATATGTTATAATTGTAGTAGTGACTATATACAGGGGTGGGATTCTACCAGTTCGCACCTATTTGCTAGAACCGGTTGTTAACATTCAAAGCAGTTTGGAGAACCGGTTGTTAGAAGAAATTACTGGCCTAATCCTGTAAGGAAGATAGGAAGGAAACATTCTGGTGTTGCTTACAGAAACTGCCTCTCCGTTAACCCTTATTACATGCTTGGCGGGACTAGACTTCCTGTCGCAGGAATGTCTCTGGAGTTTTTTTCCCCTCCTTTGCTGGTACTTTGCTTGTGTGGAGTGACCATTCAAAGTTACAATGGCACTGAAAAAAGTGACTTATGACAATTTTTCACACTTAAGACTGTTGCAGCATCCCCACAGTCATGAAAGGCCAGGCGAGGAGATGCGTGCCTCGATGTGAATGATATTGAGTTGGCCACACACAGCCAGTAACGTGACCACCAAGCCATGTCCACCCAGTCACATGATCACCAAGCCACGCCCACCACTTAAGCCACGCCCACAGAACCGATTGTTAAAAATTTTGAATCCCACCCTGACTATATATATATCGCACAAAGATTAATTGTACAGAGGGCATAAAATAAGGTTGAAAATAAGGTCCCACAAACTGTCGAGGATGAAACTGTTTTTAATTGTTTTCTGATTTTTCTTTGTATTTTTCTTTCTTTGTTTCCTTTTTCTTTCTCACATTTATGTACGTGTTGTTTGTCTATTTTAATTGTAAAATTAATAAAGTTTATTTTAAGGAATGATAGCACTTCTCTTATGGATAAGGCTGAATTTTTCTCTTCAGCTTTGCTGTTTCTGTCTCACATGCATATACTGCAATGCCTATGGTAGGATAAAGGAAAAAGAAAAAGAATATTGCCCTACTTGGCAACTATTTCTGCCTTTTCCTCTTAAGAATGCCATATAGTGGGTTGTGTGAACCAGTTCATTCTAGTTTGAAAATGGTAAATGGGTCAATGTAATGTGTAAATCAAGCCAACTGTGACTAATTTAATAAACCATGGTTGGTTTAATAAGGTAAAGCAAATAATTACTTAGCACCGTTAACCCAGTTATCTTTGTTTACAAGGTGAAATAGGATTTAAATTTGCTGCAGAACTTGTATTATATAACCATGTATTGCAACACACTTAAAGAAGTGCTACAATATACTTAATGCATCATTTTAAAGACAACAGTATTGATGGAAGTTTTGCATTCAGACTGGAGCTGTGGGATGAGAATTATTGTCCTTTCTGAAGGTCCTAAAAAAAACACACCAACCTTCACAATTTTTAAAAGGATAGAGAGACCTTTTTTTTATCTATCTCCAGAAGTGAAGATGCTGCTTGGATGAGAAGTGAAACTTTTTCAAAGGATAAAATAAAAAAAAAGTCCAGTTGCCTTTTGGAAAAAGCACCTTTTGGGACAATCAGGCTGTGGATGATTGAATCTTTATTGACAGCTGTCTCCAGAATTTGGTTAACAATTTGAAAAAGACATTATGTTCAATACAATCTCTTTTTTTGTCTTTTGCAAAGAGATCTGAATTAATTGTCTTAATCAATTTGTCAAATCTTTTAATGAAAATAATGAAAAAAAGATTTCTTATTTTTAACTACTTTGATACCTATTGAAGAAAATATTTGTATCTTAGGATTAAACCGTAGGGTCTTTGGTACTTTGAACTTGGTTGTTTTCTTGCAGACATTCAGTTGCCAAATTGGGTAACATCATTAGATCTAGTATGGAGTGTGGTTTGCTCTTGTGTTATATACTAGTGGCTTGCTTTTTCAGAGTTGGTGGGAGTGGTTTTGGTGGCCTATTGTTTACTAGCACGGATGGTGTTAACTAATTTGATAATGAAACTTCCACAAGAATATAAGTATTCTGATTTGTTACAAGCTAGGATACAAAGGCAGCAGAAGATTAATTTATCAGGACATGTACATGTTTAACTCTGCTTTGTTATGTTTCATAAAATCTCATATTTTTTTCTTCTTCCTCCAATTGAGACTCCAGTTTCATTGTTATGCCATTATTTATTATTTGGTCTGTTGATTACAAAGCTATTTCCCCTCATCCTATCAGTCTCTGTTCCTCAAAAGATCTCCTATAATGAAGCAGAAGGAACAGACTATAATTGTCTCTAGGCTACAGATCTGTTTAGAATAAAGATATTTGATGTAAAAAAAGTAACATGGTTTGTATTAATAGGCATTGTAGTCTACCAATCTACCTAGAATGTGATAGGGGAGGACTACCCTAAAGAAACTTCCGGTTTGCAGGTTTCGGCAGCAGCAGGGATTCGCGATACTGCGCGATCCCTGCTGCGTTCGCCGCCAGGTTCCCCGATCCGTTTGGATCCGGGGATATAGCTGCCCCATAGAGGCAGCTGAAGACAGGGGATCCGGACAGGGGCTTGGGGTGTCGCAGACCCCTCCCCAGCCGGCAAAACCCCCTTTCCCAAGGCGGAGGAACAGCGGTCAGCAATGGCCGCCACGAAGAAATCTGCAGCCGGACAAGCAGGTGCAGGAGGGAGAAAGCTGGAAGAAATATGAAAGCTGCTTTCAACCGGGACAAGGCAAGAGAAAGTCACCTGGAATCTTGAAGGCTGCCAAGGATACATTGTTTCTAGTGAGAGTTACAAGCTGCGAATATCCTAAAAGGGAAAGGTTTTTTTTCGTTTCACTCTCCTTCCTAACATGACAGCGGATGAAAAAAATCTTTTTGGCTGTGAGTGGGAAGGGAGAGGGGGGAAATTGGAGCAAAATTTGAAAATAAGGAGAAGATTGCCTAGAATTCTAAAGAGCTACTAAACATCAATAAGACTTCTAAAAGATATATTTTAAAGGGAACTTTGTGACTAAACTTTAACCCCAGAAAGAGAAAGTGAAGAAGGAGAAGGTATTTAAAAGAAACAGCTTGTTTGGATTGTTTGGTGATTTTGGAACTTCTGAGAATTATTTCTGATTAAAAGCACTTGGGTGGTTGTTTGGAAAAACTTTTTCTCTACACAATGGCATCACTTGTGGATGGACTGAAACCTGTATACCAAAAATATGAAAAAGAAAAGCAAGAAGGGAAAGATGTCCTTGGCACTCTTTTTCAATTTTTAGAAATGGCGGTTTTGCTTATGTAGAACTGAATGTGCAACAGGATGATGGGGACAAAGAAGAAGCCATCTTTGATGAACAAATAACTTTGGTCGGAGAAGGGAAAAAGAAAGAGAAAAAGGAAAAGAAGACTTTAAGATCTGGAAAAACAACCCAAAAAGAGAAGAATAAGGTGAAAAGGGGACATTATGTTAGGAAACAACAGAAAGTGGGAAAGCAGAATAAAAGGGAGGTGGAGAGACAAGGGGCTAAAGAGGACAAGGAGAAGAAGAAGCAAGGGAGAAAGGAAGGGATGAGAAGCCTTAATGGTGGGGAGAAAGATGTGAAGAAGCAAAAGTTTTTAGAGATAATGGATAAATTTTATTGAAAAAGGGATTCTAGAAAGGTACATAAGATTGCATTTCTATATTTGTATTTAGAAATAAACATAGAAAATTGGAAATAATATGTAATTTAAAATGTGATAAAATATTTAGCATAACCTAGTGAAATTTTTGTTAAGAAAAAGGGAGTACTGTAATGAAATATGATTTAAGATATGTGATGTGGGGGAAAATAATTTTGGAAAGCATAATTGTTCCCACAAAGGCATGATACTTAATTGAAATGGGTAAAATGTTTAAGATATAAATGATTGTTAATATTAATGATCAGATTATGTTATCCTAGTGAAACTTTTTGTGAAATGAGAGATTTGAAGTAGAAGAAGGGGAACATCGTAATGAAATAATGATCTATAATATGTGATGTGGGGGGAATAACTATGGAAAATAGGTGCTCCCATAAAAGTATGTGATTTAACTGAAAAGTAATGTGCTAAATGTTTAAGATATAAATGAATATCAATATTAATGAATAGATTTGTATTGGTTTTGATAATATAGTATAATTTTAGAATGTACCAGACAGAATCCCAATGTAAGTTATGTGTTCTATATTAAGCATTATAAATATAGGGAAAGAGATAAAGGCATCACACTCCATTTAGTGTACAGGAGAAGTTTTTTTTCTTCAAAGAAGAAAGATGGATAGCTGGAAATAGAACAGACAAAGAATAATAAATATTATGATTCGAATTGAGAGGAGATAAATAAAATAAAATTGAGAAAATTTAAAAGAGAGAAGTTATATAGAAAATTGAAAAGGTTAATAAGATATGGAATGGTATGTAAAATGAATATGAATTTGAACTTGTGTCTGTATCAAGAGTTTTAACCCGGGACTAAGCAACTTTCAGAAAAGAGATTTTTATGCTTTTATGTTTTGTATTTTGTGTATTTATGTTTTGTATGTCTTTAAAAATTAAAAAAAAATTGTTCAAAAAAAACTGTTTTTTAAAAATGCAAGAGTTGCAATGCTTATCAGTACAAATAACTCTTAGAGGAAGCACTGTAGTTGTCTACATTTTAAGTTTTTGGTACTTTAACCACATTATATTCTAAAATATGTCCTGTGTGTAAAATTAGCAGATCAATCCATTAGCTGACAATAAACATTTACTCTGCCACATTAGTCTACTATCATACCAGAACATTTAGCTTTTATATGTGGAATCTGCTAGATATATTGAGTCTCTATATAAATATGAACTGCTACAGTCTGGAAGATAGAAGATCTTCCAATTCCTTCTTTCTATGATCTGAATATACTGTTTAAGAGCATTTAACAAGAGTAAAGATTGTTTAGACTCTGGCACTGTATTTTTCTAAATAAACTTCATAGTTCTTTTTTCAAGTTTTCAAGCCATGAATGATTATTCTCACAATTTTCACAAAATGAAGTTCTGGAAGAAATAGTATTTCATTCATAGAAGCAGGGGACAGACAGATAGATATTGATCAATGTGCTGAAACAAGACTGAGGGTTCAGCTAAACACATATCAGTTAAAATACCCTATGAACCAAGAAAAGAAATAAACAGACATGAATTTATTCTAATTCTGTTGCTTTTCCACTTCCCATCAGTTAGCTACAGAAAGTGTTCACTTTCTGTGATCACACTTGGAATACCGCATCCATTTCTGATCCGCACAATACAAAAAACATACTGATACTCTAGGAGTATAGAGAAGAACAACAATGATAGGGATCTGAAGGCTAAATCATATGATGAATGATTAAGGAAACTAGGTATGTCTAGTCTAATGAAGAGAAGGACTAGTGGTTCATATGGTAAGCAGTTTTCTAGTATTTGAGGGGCTGATACAGTAAACAAGAAGTTGACGTATTATCCAAAGTACCTGTGGGCAGGACTAAAAGTAATACAAGGAAGATTATTAAAGAGAGATCTAACCTAAAACTAAGGAAAATGGTCTGACAGTGAGTCCAATTAATCAGTGGAATTCCTTGCCTCCAGAAGTTATAACTGCTCCACAACTAGAGGTTTTCAAGAAGAGACTGGACAGCCATTCATTCAGAATGTTATATGGTCTTCTGCTTGAGGAGCAGCTGGATTACTAGAAGACCACCAAGGTCCCTTCCATCTCTATTGTTCTATGTTGTCATTTCCAGATTGCTCCTTCCCTTTTATAAATGTCTACAATAACATCTCTACTGTGTTTTGTGATGGTTTTGAAAGATGGCAAGACAACAATCAGGGTTCCCCTGCCCCATCTGCTACCTCTCCAGCCTGGATCTCAACAGGGGTAGAAGAGACTCTACCTGACAGGGCTCCAAGCCTGTCAGATACCTGGGTCACCTTGAATAGCTGGTAGAACAAATAACAACTCAAAAGTTCATGGTATGGAACTGCACCACTTGTTACTCCTCCTTTGAGTTACTTTTGAAAAATGGTTTACTGCTCTTGCAAGAGAGTTGTGGTCTTTTTTCTAAAAGAGCAGCAAAACCATCTTCAAAAGCAGCCCACACAACAGCTGGCATGTGCAGTAATGGGCAGATACTTGCACTACAAATAATCCAAGAGGGAGGGCGATAGGGGTGAGTGGGAAGAGAGAGATCCTCTGTTTCCCCATGAAAGTCTTTGTCAAACACTTCTGATCATCTGCTGTTCTAATTGATCCAGATCTCTGAGATGAGATCTGTTTGAAGAACTGGACTCTCCCACACATCCCACAAGCAGGATGTGTGCAGAGATGTAAGAGACAACAGGTACACAACTGACAAAATCTCAAGTGAAGCACATAAAATGGTACCCATAATAAAACAACTGAAGTTTTTGCAATCCTTTGGGGAGAGGGAAAATGCCACTTTAATACCAGAACAAGTAAAGAAAATGGTAAGTTGTCTCAAGGCTGGATTGGGGACAAGATGAAGGCAATGGCATGGGGACACTGGGAGGAGACAAAAATGTGTTTGCTAGATCAAATTCTTGATATGGTTATCTGCAAGTGGGAAAAGGCCCAAAGAATAGTTGCTCCCAAATATATATATATATATATTTTAAAGTAAACAAGCAAACAGATGAGACTTGGCTAGGTTTATATGAGCACTACCTTATGTTTGGATGTGTTCTAAATATTGCATATGATGTGGTAGGCCAGCCAAAATTTGTAATTAAAAATACATTTCACTTTTGGGAGCTATTCTCGAAGATCCAGGAACTAAACAGACACACCCTTCAATATCCTGATTTAATCACATCCAAGGCATACAAAGGCTTGATTAAAATAGAGAGAACAGCGTTAGAACAAAATTCACAGGGCAATGGACTAATCCATTTTATTAGGACCAAACATTGTTTGCATAATTAGCAATGTTGTTTTTACTGTAGTGATCGGCGCATTAATTGGTAATTGTGAATTCTTCTAACAAGGAATAAAAAATACTTCAAGGATTACTTAAGAAGAAGGGGGTTGGTGCCAAATAGCCAGTATCATCAATTCAGAGTCATGGGTTGGTGAAAAATAATGCCAACCTTCTACCTGTAATGAACTTGCTTTGACCTATTTTAACTATAATTGTTTGAATTACAGACTGTTCTATGTGCTATTGCTATTTATGTTGATTCAATATGCAGTACTCAGAACTGTCTAAAATGAAAAATAATCTGTTTCTTTGACAAATGAAAAATAGAACTGACATTTCGGGAGAAGCAGGGGGAGGGTTATTCTGACTTCTGAGCATCACAGAAAATATCAAATCCCAATTCACTTTAAATTGAGATAAAGAATTTTAAGAAATAAGGAGAATTTCTTCTATATGCTAACTGCCACCTAAATAACAGTATTTAATTTTTTTTTACATTAGCTAAGAGATGGCATTTCAATCTGAATGATATGATGTCCTTTTGTTCAAAATGAATAATATGCAATATTTTGGAATCACATCCCAAAATGTTTGCCATATGCATAGACATATATGTGATTTTGGGGAAAGATGCAGCTATTTTAGAGTTGCAGTTAGATGCTATATTCAGATTACATGTTCCTAAGCATCACTTCGGACACAAATCTGAAGGATCTGGATACCTTTATTAAATATGATCTAACAAATGTTGTGTGCTGCATGAGCTTTGGATTGGACGGTGGTAAATTATTTAGAAGTAAGCCCTATTGACTTCAGGTGAATCTACTTTATTAGAAGATGAATAGAATAAGATTTCAGGTTAAGCCTTTCTTATCTAAACCATTATAAACCATATAAGTAGATCAAGTGCTGCAAATTGCTCTGAGTAAAGAAAATGAGGGATTGAATTATACACATTCTCCATTAATTTCAAAACAAGGGAAGATAATATGACCACTGGTGCTCAGTTCTAAAATAATTATTTAAAATGTGTATTGCCCTAGAAAAATTTAGATAAAGAATCACCAAGAAAATATCTGGGAAGAGTACTTAAAGCCCTCTAGGTTTCAAGAATATTTTTTTTTATTCCAAAGATAGGACTTTAATAAATAAATCAAAGCAGTTGGAATCCACTGGTGTATGTTTAACCTAAGCAATCTGCTTCAGCCATCTGTTCTGAGAAGCTTTAGAAATTATAAGATTCCATGAGCATGGTTAAACTATCAAAGTAAGATTTGTGGCTTTACTGGAGTCACTTCTTCATGGGAACTGCCTGAGGTTCTAGCACTTAAAGCTCTAGCACATTTGGGAACAAGAAAATATCCTACAAGTTTTTGCATCAGAATCATGAACAAAGCTGGATAACAAAAATAAATGCTGCTTTCTTCCCACAGCTGCTTGGAACAATTGTGTGAAAAAGAACTGAATGAAAGCCTACAATGACTGACTTTCACTCAGCAGACTTTCAGCTATTTGATCCAGAGATTTCAATGGCCTTGTCTAGTTGTTTAAGGCAAGAATTGTCCTCATTAGAAATTGACTACCTTTCCCAAACTCTGCAAACCTTCCATTCTCTATGGAATACCAGTCTTGATGTGTTTCCTCTTGAAATGCAGTTGATTTTTAAATAGGTTCTGTGTTCAAAGAAAGACAGCACTGAGCATCACACAAGTGTTTAGTAGATCAAAGCAAATTGAGATCAAAGCAAATTGTGTTGTAGGCAGTGTTTGCTGTGTTGTAGTACTCCTCTGATGTGCTGCAATTCCCATATGGTAGATCTGCAAACCTGAAACTAGTTGTAGGTTGGAGAAAGACTACACTGCAATATGCCAATCATAGCCACTTGTCCATTTTTTCTGACTTTTCTGACTTCTTGTAAGTGTTTAACTGGTGTTCCAATGATGACGGATTGAATTTCCAGTTTCTAGCAGTTCAAACCCTTTTTTCAGTTCAATTGCATAAATAGAAGGGATTTTGGTGTTGCATTTTTAAATAAGTAGATGCACACATTATTCTAAATCATAGCCTCATTTAATTACGAATTGTTGAATAACACACAATGGCAAGTTTCAGCATCATATTACAAATAGAAACAAGCTATGTAACTACTTAGTTGCAGTGTGTTAATATTAATGAGGTCTGCTTTCAGGAAAAAATGCATACCACATTATATCTGTGCCCAGTATTCTTTTTTGAACATATCTTAACATTTTCCCTGCTATTTGATTTATCTAATTTCAATTTCCTAAACGTTCTTAAAAGGGTAAGGGGAATATTTCACAAATAACACAGTTACAATATCTCTTTTAAAATTTTAAAATTTAATCATTGTCATCAAGGATTTTAAATTGCATATAACACTGCTTCTTGTACATGATGTTTTTTTTAAAAAAAAATCTAGTTTAGAAAGAAAAGAAAAAAGAAAAAATACGGACTAGTCCTCTATCGAGAATAATCTGCCACTTTCCAACATAGACATCAAGCTCTTCATACTTTTTGATAAACACGAGTACATTTGACACCATTCAAGACACATTCCTGGAAAATAAAAAGATACATTCATTCTCTTTTTATACACAAATTGTTTGGAAGTAGGATAAGGTAGGTGGATATTTATGATATTTGAAGTAAGTTACATTTCATTTATAGTGTACAAATTTAACATAAAAGTCAGCGAAAATTCTACTTACAACTATCAGTTTCCCATCTTCTATCTTCCTTGTTATTGTGGTTTCTTTGCCATCCCATTGCTGGACCTGGGTCAATACATTGTTGTCATCTAAAGTGATGAGGGTCTATAAAGGGAGACAGAATTTTGGTAGCGTGATCCTTCCTTCATGAATTGGTTTTCAATTTGTCTTGAGGCTGAAGGGAATGAAACTTTGATTTTTAGGCTTCTGATTCTGCAATGTGGGGTATACGATCAAAATCAGAGGCAAACTATTCAGGCACTTCATGTCTGCAACATCTTTCAAGAACTTTTGATTTCTTGATTCTTCTCCACTCACTTTTTTTTATAACATTCTGACCGATGAAGAATTCTGGTGAGGTGATAGCGTGCCCAGTGTTATTTGGCTTCATTCTAATAAACGGGCTACCCAACTATGCATTTTATATCTATTTGTTTAAATGTTTATTACCCAGGGAAAGATTTGCCTAAATACTGCTCTTCCTGCTCATACAAAGTGTTTTTCCTGAGTGACAACTTATTTAAGCTTTGTAACGACTACATGGCTCATCTAACTGCATGCAATATTTGATTAAACACTGAGGAAAATTTCAGCAGGTGCCAAATTTGTATCTATGTGGAAAGTTCCTTTCATCAGATCAAAGGAGACAATACTCTCATACCACTTTAAATATATCTGCTATCTCCAGTTCTCTGTTAGTTTTTTAGTATTATGGCTTCTCTCCAAGCCTGCATCCAATCTTATTCTTAAGCATAACTTGATCCAAGAATTCCACTCCCTACTGACTGACCAAGTTCTTCCCCCCTGAAGGCGAGGGCAGAAAGACAAAACATTCCTCACAAATTCTCCATGAGAACAGCAACACCCTTGGCCATCAGTATATAAGAGGAAACACAAATACAGTTTAAAAACATCAGTGGAAAAATTAAACATATCGTGGAGGTTCTATGCAGCTGTACATTTTTAAACTGTAAAACCTGCAGCAATCTTTGCCAGTAGCTTGAAGAACAGCCAAAAACATTTTGAGCCAAAAGTAGAATATTAAAAGGATGCCCAGAACACCAACTTCTAAATACTTGAAGGATTTGATCACTTTACTTGAGTTTCCACTGTGAGAACGTCTTTGTTCATTATCCCATGATGGACCCAACTAAGTTGTCCCCATTCCTAATCTTAACAGCACTCCAAAATGTGTTCCTTTGACTCATAGTAAAGCCATCTTTCATCATTATGAGATATCTACTCTCAGTGTTCTACAGTTCCCACTGCAGAACTTTTATTTCCATTTTTTCAGCAGAAAAACATATTTGGCTTTTTGTTGTTGTTGTTTAAAACAATGGGTAAATGTGTGCTTTTTGTGGCTAATCTGGAATTGTCACATAATACTCCTCTATTTTACTCTGCTGTGATTGCTGTTTCTGAAGTTTCATGATGGTTGCAGGCTGTAGAGATACTGTGGTTCCTGAAATAATTATTTTTTAAAAAAATAGTAATCACAGACCAACAGAAAATTGCTTTAAATTGTTTCCTATGATATTAATATAAGGTTATTGATTATTTAATGTATAATAGACTGGAACTGCAACTCTGTAACTGAGATACTTTGCTCATATGTTTTCAACTTGTCCTATATGACCTGCTCATATTAAATTAGATGGTTGGTTTCACTCTGAATTAAAAATTCTTATATTATTCTTGATTATGCAGGTAGTCCTTGGTTAACAATAGCAGCTGAAATTGAAAACTGTGTCACTAAGCCATGTAGTTGTAAAGCATGATGTCACATGACACATGACTACGTGGCAGTTCTGGCACGTTCAGTTGCCATTGTTGAGCAATCAATGCTTAACATGTGGACATTAAGTGTGAAGTTATAATGGTGTTGAATAAGGAAACTTATGATTGATTCTTGTGGCTGTAGCCATCATAGTGTCCCTGCAGTCACATGGTTGTGATTTGGACACTTGGCAACCAGCTTGCAATTATGACAACTGCAGCACCCTATTAGCACATGATAATCATTTGGACTTCCCCATTGATTTTACTTGTTGGGGACTTCTGGTGAAGTACACAGCATGCAGCTAGGGTTTTTATGAGTGGGTGTAGTGGATATTTTGCCTTGCTATGTCTTTTTTCTGTTCTTCATTTGGTATTTTTTGTAGGCTAGTTTGCTATCGGAGGTATTCAGTAAGACTTCATGGTACACTAGTTTCAGTGCATCTTCTGTACCACCCTTCAAATATTCATTCAATGTACTTTCTTCTTCTTCTTCAGCTGTCTGTAGTACTTGCAACATTCCATGCCCACCATGCTCTGGGGCAAGGCTGTCAACATCACTGTGTGGGTGATTAGCATGATTCATTGTCATGATTTTTCTGATTTTCCTATCCAGGGCATTCAGTTCTGCTTGAGTCCAGTCCACTATTCCAGCTGCGTTCATTTCCTTGATGGCATTTCCTTCACTAAGCTTGGATTTTAAGATCTTCTTCACTTTCCTGTATTCCCTTCTAACCTTTATTTTTACTTTAGTGTGCTTAATATTGTCAGCTATTATTATTATAGTTGGTCACAGTCAGTCAGATATTAGACTGGATTTGATATTTTTATACACTATCAGGTTCTTCTCAAGAACCTGGAATAACAGAAATTATTTGATTATTATTATTATAGACACAAAAATGTGAAATTACAATTATAGTACTTTAGCTGGTGTTGGTCTTCATAGATCAAGTTCTTCCCAAGAATCTAGGATGTCATAATGTATCTATGAAGATCCAAGCACACCTTTTGTAATTGACAGAATGAAATTTTGTCAATGTGCAGATTTTCTAAGTGCCATCCAAGACTGTTTGGTATGGCACTCAGTGTGCTGACCATCACTGGAACCACCACAGCTGGTTTATGCCATAATCTTTCAAGTTTGATTTTTAGATCTTAATACTTTGCAATCTTCTCCCATTCTTTGCCTTGCATTCTACTATTCTTTGGATCACATGTATACTTCTTTCTTTTTAACTACAGTTAAATCTGGTGTTTTATGAGCCAAGGCGTTATCAATTTGTATTTGGAAATCTCACAATATTTTAACTTGCACGCCAAACCATTAGTTTTTTATTTTATTTTATAGCCTTCCTTCCTTCCTTCCAGCCACTTCATGGTCTGTTTCTGTTACTGCCCTCTGGGAGAAGGTTTCAAAGTATCTATCGTAATACTACTAGATTCTGTAACAGCTTTGTTCCTTATGCCATCTGTCTTGTAAACTTGTAAGATTCTTTTTTCTCTCTCCATGTATATGTATCCATTTGAACTAGACTGTGATGTTTCTCTATCATATATGTGTATGTGGGTATAAGCATAATGGTTATCTTTTGAGAGCTGAATGAACCAAAATTTCATTGTACATTTAAAGTGACAATAACGTTTCTATTCTATTCTATTCTTATTGTTGTGTTGTGTTATGTTGGAACTCCAAACTGAACATATATGGTTAACAGACACAACCGTAACTGGACCAGTTTAACCAAACTCATCTGCATTTAGACCACAGATCATAAGAATGATTCACCCAGCACTTGAAAGGTGGCAAATTTCAGAAAACTATGGGATACTAGTAAAAAAATAAATCTACAATACATGGCATCTAGAAATTGATGCATAATGTAGAAATAGGTTGCTTGAATAATCAGCATTGAAGCATTGAAATTCAGTTAATATATTCAGCACCACTGTCTACCTGATTCTGTGTAAGATCTAAGCCTCATTTCCAAATGCATTAATATGTTTTCAATAAATTACTCTTTTCTACTTCTTCCCGGGCAAATGACACTGCTTATGTAACCACAGTTTCCTGCTCACTCATGTTTTTTCCTCTGTGTGTATAAAAAAAATGACAAATATATACTAGAGCAGAGATCCCCAACTTTGTGGCTATCTACATGCCTGACACTATAAAAAAAGTACCACTTGGGAAGGCTTACTTGGAGACAACTACACAGAAAGTAAATACCACATACAAATTACCCTCAAGCTGATCGGCTCTCCTGGTTTATACAATTGATCCAGGTAAACATAACATTTGTAATGTTCAATCTACAAAACTGTTCTATATTACACATTCTAGAGTTTGAGCTTTATTTCTAAGATTTTTGTTTATTTATTTGTGGCATTGCCTTTGCGGACATATGTAAATTGAGAGTAACGTTATGAGTTTTATCCCCGTATTTTGCAAATGCACCGGCTGTTGAATCTGGCTTAGATTCAGCTCAAAGAGTTAGTTCAGCAGAGCCAGCAGAAGTTGGCTGTAATAATTAAAATGAGCACAAAATGATGGAAGAGTTACATATATCTGTATAGTTGTATACACAAGAATAGTGGAAAAACTCCTGTACATGTGATCACTGATGAATAGAAAAAAGCCTTTTACAATGTGGTGGTGCCTGACCACTGAATATAATATCCACAGAAGCTCTTTACTCCAATGCAAATTCCTTATTTTCCCATACAGATTTAACAGTTTATGGCAATGAGGGCATTGTTTTATGGTCCAGAAACATACTTAACTTCAGGAGCATAAAACTGAAAAACTAGATTTTGGAAGATTAGTTAAAACAACTGGGACAAATTAGCCTTGATCTAAGAACTTGGACCAAACAACATCATACTGAGCCATTAAAAATTTTACTTGAGCATAGATGCACTTTTCTGCCACATGGAGAACAGGAGAATCAATGTTGTTTGCCGTGCAAATGATTCTGCTGGTACTAGTACAGTGGGCATTTTTAAGCATGCAGACAGACCGTAACATCTTAAACTAGTTTCTTCGTGTTACAAAACTCACCAGCACTATTCAGATCAAAACAGCTAAGCATAGAGTTCTTAAACTGGGTGGTAATTGGGACATATCTTGGGAGTAATAGTCTAGTTTGAAAGTAAAGGATCTATTTTGGGACTGCTACTGCCAAGATGACAGAATTTGTATTTTTGTGAAGGTAATGACATTATTCAACTTCAGGAGTCACTGAGCCAAATAGTTAAAAATCAGTTTAGCATGTCATATACTTGGTGTGTTCCCTGGGTTCCAGTCTCATTTACCTGAGTTTTTCGGCCATCTATTGTGTTTTCATCAAATTTTTCATTTAACTTGAAGCTGAATGCTGAAGTCTTGAAAGTGCTTTCAGTTTTGACTGTGAAAGTATCATCATTCTTGGTGATGATAACATCTGGCTTGGCCATATTTCCCATCTTTCTCATTGCCATACCCACGCCTGCCAAAAGGAGAGAGAATTTACTTTTAAATAGGTTCAGCCAAGCACAGTCATTATATAGACACTCGCACACAAGTTTAATTATCTTTTTAATTATCTAGTATGAGAGGGAGTTTTCCAGTCAATGAGCTGACTGCCCCTTCTCATTAAATTTTAATTACACATTGTCCTTGCAAAACTCTGTAAAACTCAACCAAACCTAAACTGAGTTCTGTTCAGAATTAAAATGCTTGTATGGAGAAAAGCACATTCACAAGTCTGCAGTAGGATTGGAACAAAACATTCTACAGTATATCAGTATATTTCTTCTCACTTTAATCTATTACAGCAACTTCTGGTAAGGCAGAGAGAAAAATAAATACGGAGTAATTACTTTGACTCCCATAAACATGAAGTTTGTGTCATTCCAGGAGTCTGGGTTCAACAGATTTGGAGATCACAAAAGTGCCACCTTTCAGATTGGCTTATAGTCCCTAACTGAGTTCTGGATTTTCCTATGTCTAGTCTTAAAGCAGGAATATTGATTAGGAACAGACTTCTTGCATTGCATGTAGCGTGGTGTTCCTAGCTGAGGAACTACATTTTATATATGGTGTACAGACCAATGAAAATGTAATATATTTTAATTTAAATGGGCCCCAGAACTCAGCTCGCTGGGCAATATTTTGGCTACAGAAACCAAATGTATTAAATAATCATCACTGAACTCTATATTTCAATGAAATGATTCCAGAAGGACAGGGAGGAAAAGAAACATTCTAATAAAATAGTCATAAGGAGGTTAATTCTGTACTCTTTCTAGTTTCTATCTCAGTAGGAGTCACTGCAAATGTTGACTAAACTCTGTCATTGCTAGTTTCAGTGTTGTCTTCCTCAGCATGAAGTTACAGGAAAATTGCTCATCTTGCAACATTTCCAGTGCTGCATTAAACTATTTGAAACTCCTAAATATTATAACCATATTACATTCTGTTAATATAGACTCAGGTCAAATGCAAGGAACATAGAGTAGCATATATCATAGAAATCCATTTTTCTAAAGAAGTAATCTTCTTCCCTGGGGGAAATTCAAGAAAAGAGCAACTGTATTCATTTAAAGCCATCCCCGCATGCTCAACTCATTCAGTCCTGTTTTCCTTCTCTTACACACTTTTCATATGCAGCCCATCTGCAATCTTAGTTTGCTCATCAGCTCCATTGAAACAATGTCTGTTTGTGTGCTTGTTATAGAAGCTATTTGAAAATGCCTTTGCAGACCTTGGACAAAGAGCCTTTTTAAGAGCTGAAAAAAGAGTCACAAAGCTTATAATTCCATATTTCCAAACCTATATAGGTTTCCAGAAGGGGAAAAAAAATAAAGCTTTTTCATTATCATCCATCACTGAAACCTAGATGACAAAGCCATATGCACGTTTTAGTGAAATAGGGCTGCATGCTGAAAAGCACATTTTGCATAGCAACTGAACAGAATGCCAAGTATTGCATACATACAAAACGAGAGAGAGAGAGAGAGAGAGAGAGAGAGAGAGATACTACACATACACCACACACTTTGAGCTACAATCAATATTTGAGCTACAATCAATATTTCATTTTAATCCAAAGCAGCCATTTTAAACAGACAAAGCCATCTCTTTAAAAAAAAGTGATGGGCACAGGGTAGGATGAATTACAGTTTTTAAGGGCAATCCTAGATTTTTTTGGTCAATTGCACTTAGGAAATTCACATGCACCTGGAAGTGCTATCTGCATCTTTGAATAAAACACGTATGCATGATTACAAGAATGGAACATATACATAAGAAAATGTGATGCTGCTGCTTATTTTTATTATTATTATTATTGCCTGCCCTATTTTTCAGACATTCTACCCACGTCCTAAAAATGGTTTTCCCAAGAGGAATCCGAGGTCCTTTGTGAGAAGAAAGGTTAATTTTTCTACTCTTATCATAATTCCCTTCCATCCTTTTTTTCTTTCTTTTTTGACAGCACTCCCAATTCCCTTCCCTTCTTACCTAATTCCTTCATATAATCCTCAAAACCTTCACTGGAGATCAGGCTCCATTTGCCTAAGAAAGCGTCTGCGTTAGCCATTGCGCCGAGCCGGAGATGCTAAGAAGTCGCGCCGCCGGGAAAGAGAAGATCCGAGCTGAGGAGGCTTCACAGAAAAGGCACCAAAGCAAAGCAGAGGCGGAGCAGTGGGGCGCGGGCCGGGGTGCCTTTATATAGCTGTCTTGGGCATGTGCTGCCGGCCAGGGCCAATGGAGAAGAGCGACGTCAGTGCGGTCGCCCTTGCGCTGCGCTTAGCCAGAGGGAAGCTGCGGTTGGCGATGCTGATGCGCAGCGGGGCTCGCCAAGTGGTTGGTTCGCTTTGGAAGGGAAGGTGCACTGCTGAGGGCTCGCTGGAGGGAGAGTCGCGCTGTCGCTGCTGATGCTCGGAAAGGCGCCGGGTATCCCCACCGCAACTCCGTCCCCTTTTCAGTGGCGAGGCCAGCCTGGGTTCCCTCAACTCTGGCGTGGTTGCGCAATTTGCCTTACCTAAACTGTTGGGTTCCCGGGCGGCGGAGGCAAAAGCCCTGCGTCTCTGCTAGCACACGACTTCGTCTCTCCCACCACCACCCCACCCCTCCCATCCCTCCTGTTGCTGTCTGGGATCCCCCAGAAAATCCATTGCCGGCAGTTAAATTAGGGAAGCTGAAAAAATCCTTACCCAATCTTCTACTTCAGCAAAAATTTAAGAATGGAGGAAGGCCGTTCACACTGTAAAAGCTTTATATTCATCCATTCTTTATATCAGAATGGAGGAAGAAAGTTCGCACTGCTTTATATTGGATATTGGATGGATCTCAAGACAAGCTATCAACCATTTGTAACCCTAAGCAGCCCCCTGGGTATGCCCAGCTTTTCCAATTCCCCTTTTACTAAAGATCTAGCCTGAAGTACAGGTGAAACTCAAAAAATTAGAATATCGTGCAAAAGTTCATTTATTTCAGTAATGCAACTTAAAAGGTGAACCTAATATATGAGATAGACTCATTACATGCAAAGCAAGATAGTTCAAGCCGTGATGTGTCATAATTGAGATGATTATGGCTTACAGCTCATGAAAACCCCAAATCCACAATCTCAGAAAATTAGAATATTGTGAAAAGGTTCAATATTCTAAGCTCAAAGTGTCCCACTCTAATCAGCTAATAAAGCCATAATACCTACAAAGGGTTCCTGAGCCTTTAAATGGTCTCTCGGTCTGGTTCAATAGGAATCAATCATGGGAAAGATTGCTGACCTGACAGTTGTGCAGAAAACCATCATTGACACCCTCCATAAGGAGGGAAAGCCTCAAAAGGTAATTGCACAAGAAGCTGGATGTTCCCAAAGTGCTGTATCAAAGCATATTAATAGAAAATTATGTGAAAGGGAAAAGTGTGGAAGAAAAAGGTACACAAGCAGCAGGGATGACCGCAGCCTGGAGAGGATTGTCAGGAAAAAGCCATTCAAAAGTGTTGGGGACGTTCACGAGTAGACTGAGGCTGGAGTCAGTGCATCAAGAGCTACCACACACAGGATCCTGGACATGGGCTTCAAATGTTGTATTCCTCCTGTCAAGTCGCTCCTGAACAAAAAACAACATCAGAAGCATCTTACCTGGACTAAAGAAAAACATAACTGGTCTGTTGCTCAGTGGTCCAAAGTCCTCTTTCTGATGAGAGCAACTTTTGCATCTCATTTGGAAACCAAGGACCCAGAGTCTGGAGGAAGAATGGAGAGGCACACGCTGCAAGATGCTTGAAGTCCAGTGTGAAGTTTCCACAGTCTGTGTTGATTTGGGGAGCCATGTCATCTGCTGGTGTTGGTCCACTGTGCTTCATTAAGTCCAGGGTCAATGCAGCCATCTACCAGGAGATTTTTGGAGCACTTCATGCTTCCTTCCACAGATGAGCTTTACGGGGATGCTGACTTCATTTTCCAGCAGGACTTGCCACCTGTCCACACTGCCAAAAGCACCAAAACCTGGTTCAATGACCGTGGGATTACTGTGCTTGATTGGCCAGCAAACTCGCCTGACCTGTACCCCATAGAGAATCTATGGGGCATTTCCAAGAGAAAGATGAGAGACATGAGACCGAACAATGCAGAAGAGCTGAAGGCTGCTATTGAAGCATCCTGGTCTTCCATAACACCTCAGCAGTGCTACAGGCTGATAGCTTCCATGCCACGCCGCATTGAGGCAGTAACTGCTGCAAAAGGGGCCCAAACCAAGTACTGAGTACATATGCATGCTTATACTTTTCAGAGGTCCGATATTGTTCTTTGTACAATCCTTGTTTTATTGATTGCGTATAATATTCTAATTTTCTGAGATTGTGGATTTGGGGTTTTCATGAGCTGTAAGCCATCATCATCACAATTATGACAAGTAACGGCTTGAACTATCTTGCTTTGCATGTAATGAGGCTATCTCATATATTAGGTTCACCTTGTAAGTTGCATTACTGAAATAAATGAACTTTTGCACAATATTCTAATTTTTCAAGTTTCACCTGTAGGTGCTGAGGAAGTCGAATGCTACTATGAGTTAAAGCTGTAAAACCTGTTACTAGCAGGTGCAATAACCAGTTTAGATTCCAAGTGACTCAGCTATGACTGGCCAAAACTATCTATGTTGGTGGAGATTCTGCTTCCTTGAATACCAGCTTTTTTACTGGTGGTGGTGGGGAGCAACTAGTAGTAAAAGAGAATTGTTACTTATTTGGCTAACCTCTGAATGCCCCTTGGTGGCCAAGACTGACTTATTACAAAACACTGAATTCACACTGACTTTTATTCTATCCTTCTTGTGGAAGCTGTTTTTTGAACCCACATCTTGTGCTTTGAAAGAGCAGAACTGGTGTGACACCTATTATACTACAGCTCTTACTTAAATGCACACATATGTGAAGCAGGGGTGGGATTCAAAATTTTAACAACCAGTCCTGTGGGCATGGCTTAGTTGGTGGGCATGGCTTGGTGGTCATGTTATTGGCTGGGCGTGGCCAACTCAATATCACTCACATCAAGGCACGCATCTCCCCTCCTCTGATGACAACAGTCCTAAGTATGAAAAACAGTCATAAGTCACTTTTTTCAGTGCCGTTGTAACTTGGAATGGTCACTCCACACAAGCAAAGTACCAGCAAAGGAGGGGAAAATAACTCCAGAGAAGTTCCAGAGACAGGAAGTCTAGTCCTGCCAAGAATGTAATAAGGGTTAACGGAGAGGCAGTTTCTGTAAGCAACACCAGAATGTTTCCTTCCTATCTTCCTTACAGGATTAGGCCAGTAATTTCTTCTAACAACCGGTTCTCTGAACTGCTTTGAATGTTAACAACCGGTTCTAGCAAATAGGTGCGAACTGGTAGAATCCCACCCCTGATGTGAAGATTATAGAGTTTGTGGCATGATGCTGTTTTCATCACTCTGGCAAAAAGAGCCCAAACCTGTGGATGCCACAGCTATGCAGGTGTAGGAAACAGCATTCTTCATTTGCCTGAGACCTCCTGCATTAGTACATATAGGAGGATGTGGGTGCTGCTTTCTGAAAGAGAGCAAATGCCTGCAGGCAGCTCTATATATTTTTTAAATGTGAGGAATGTTGTTCAAATTTCTCTGTTGCTTTCTTTAATGTATAAATTATTCTTTGTTTATCAAGGGTCTGTCCTGTTTATGTTAAAAGCAGTATGCAGCAGCAGCCAGAAAAGCAAATACAATCCTGGGTTATATAAATAGAAGTATCAAGATCATGTGAAATATTGGGGCCACTTGATAAAACCCTAGTAAGACTAGCTGGAATACTGGAGTTGGCTGGAATACTGCAGCCAATTTTGGACATCATACTATATAAAAAAAAAGATGCTGAGAGTTTGGAAAAAGTTCAAAGAAGAGCAACTAAGATGATCAAAGGTCTGGAGACTAAACCATATAAAGAACAACTGCAGGTTTTGGGTTTGGCTAGTCTAAAGAAAAGAAGAATTATGGGTGGTGTGATAGCAGTATTCCAGTATTTGAGGGGCTGCCACAAAGAAAAAGGGGTCAAATTATTCTCCAAAGCACTGGAGGGCAGGACAAGAAACAATGGTTGGAACTAATTAAAGAGAGAAACAACCTTGAATTGAAGAGAAACTTCCTAACAGGGAGGATGATTAACCAGCGAACAGCTTGCCTGTAGAAATCATGGGTGCTCCATCACTGGAGGTTTTTAAGAAAAGACTAGACAGTCACTTATCTGAAATGGTATAGGTTCTCCTGCTTGACCAGAAGACCTCCAAGGTCCTTTCCAGTTTCTGTTCTGTTCTGTTCTATTCCATTCTATTCCATTCCATTCCATTCCATTCCATTCCATTCCATTCCATTCCATTCCATTCTATTCTATTCTATTCTATTCTATTCTATTCTATTCTATTCTATTCTATTGTTACTTAATATTTATCATGGAAAAAGTATAGTATTAAAACTAAGGCAGAAAGGGTCAACCATCACCCCCTTTTACAGGCAGTCTTTGACTTACGGTCACAAAATTTCTGCTCCTAAGCAAGATAGTTGCTAAGTGAGTTGTGCCTCATTTGATCACATTATTTTGCCACAGTTGTTAAGCAAGTCACTTCATTGTTAAGTGAATCATGGGGCTCTTAAGTGAATCTTCTTGTCAGAAGTTAGCTGGGAAGGTTGCAAATGGTGATCATACAACCCCGAGATAGTGAAACTGTTCATAAATACATACCGGTTGCCAAGCACCCAAATTTTTATCACCTGACCATGGGGATATTGCAGTGGTCATTGACATAAAAAGGACAGTCATAAATCACATTTTTTTCAGTGCTGTTGTAACTTTGAATTAACCACTAAACAATAGTTGTAAGTTGAGGACTACCTGGAGTTCAGAAGTTCTTCAGCAGTGTTAAGGATGAGACATGAGCTTCTGAAAGAGGCTTAGTCAATGCGAGATGGAGATACTGAAAATACTGTCATCTTGTCCTGGAGATGGGATGATCTGCTGAAGAACCAGGTTACCCAATTACCTTGGGAGTAACTCCGGTATCCATTATTGTCTATGGCTTGGTGGGGTTTAATAAAAGATTCATTAATGAAAATAACTTTGCCTGATGCTAGGCATTACTGTGTTTCATCTGTATTTGCCACCTGTCATGTATAAGGCTGTGATCAAAACAGGTGGGGCTGACTATTAACTAAGTTGGCTGACACAACCATCCATTAGGATAGCTTTCTTTGTCACATGCTAGCCAGAAGAACATGACCTGTGGGAGGTAGTTGTCTTCTGAGCTGGCAGATGGATTTTAGGGTGTGCTGCCTTGGATTTTGTTTGCTCGAACAATTTAGAGGTCATCTAACTCCTAACAACTCCTGGCAGTTTAAAAAACAAGAATACCACAAAACTTTTTTTAAAAAAATACCTAAGAATAATACACTCATAAGGGACCCAAAGAGAGGAAGAGGGAGAGGTGGAGGGAGGGGGGAAGGAGAGAGAGAAACAGAGAGAGAGAGAGAGAGCCCTGTCCAACAGAGGCATCATTATTGACCTATTCCAAGCCTTAGGAGAGCAATTGGGTCCTAAAAATCTTGAACATCATTAGTTTTCAGTGCTACCAACCCTAGACAGCTTCCTCATCCATGATTTTATCTAGTTTCCTTTTAAAACTCTACACTGATGACCACTACCACACATTTATTTATTTATTTCATAAAATGTATATGGACAACTTTCTCACAGACACCGGGTGATGCAGAACATGTAGTTTCATAGTTTATGTGTTGTGTTTAGAAAAACAAAAACCTAAGCACTTGCTTCACCTAATTCTTCCTACAATTAGCTTCAGTGGATCATCCTAAATTCCAATATGATACTTTTAGAAGTCTCTGTCATTTGGTGTCCTGTAATTTACTGCACTTCTATTAACTGTATTGCTGATTTTTATCTTGAGCTTATTGTGCTGCTTTTATTATCCTTTAATTGTATTTTTGTTTAATACACAAATAATTTTTATTATCAGATAAGGTCATATTGAAATAAATAAACAATCCCGAGTGTATTAAAGGTTAGAGTATTAAAGGTTAGAGTATACAAGACAATTTTTATTGCTTTCAAAAACACAGTAAGGAGGGAACCTTCTGATTTTTCCCAAAATGGAATCCTAAGTACGTAAGAACAGTTACAGGAATTGGATATGTCTAGTCTAATGAAAAGAAGGACTGAGGGGACGTGATAGCACTATTCCAATATTTGAAGGGCTGCTAAAAAGATGAGTGGGTCAAACTATTTTCCAAAGCACCAAAAGGCAAGACATGAAACAATTGTTGGAAACTAAATAACCAGAGAAGCAACCTAGAACTAAGGAAAAACTTTCTAACAGTGAGGACAGTTAACTCATGGAATAGCATGATTTCAGAAGTTATGGATGCTGCATCACTGAACAGTTTAAAAAAACTAAGACTGGAAAACCATTTGTCTGAAATTATATAGGGTCTCCTTCTCAAAGGGATTGGACTAGAAGACTTCCAAGGTCCCTTCCAATTGTATTATTCTATGTTCCATGTTTGTACTACTGATAAGTCTTCTTGCCTAA
This sequence comes from Notechis scutatus, assembly GCF_049901735.1. Classification (NCBI taxonomy): domain Eukaryota; kingdom Metazoa; phylum Chordata; class Lepidosauria; order Squamata; family Elapidae; genus Notechis; species Notechis scutatus. The sequence continues at coordinate 179,197,573 of NC_142011.1, read as the reverse complement.
CATATTTATCAGTACACATATTAGCCTCTAGAAGGGTTGGAAGTTATAAAGGAGTCTGATAGTTATTTACAGAGTTGAGAAAAGAAGAGAGCCTTCCATTATTTATTCCAGAAAATAATATTGCCATATTTCAGTGTTGTATAACAGTAGCCTATTTTTATAAACTTCTTAGGCAGGAGACATATGAAGGGCCATATTGCAGACCCCAGAATTCCAAAAGAAGGCTATTGGTTACATTGAATTCTGGGTGTTTCAACACACTGTAAGAACCCTGGGCTGGAAAAGCCTATGCAGCATTTCTTTCTGTGTCCTTTTTATTCTTAAAATAAAATCTGGGATATATTCAGCATCTTTGAATAGCATCAGGTGGTTTTAAGTGGTCAATGTCTGGAACACTCTACCTGACTCTGTGGTTTCTTCCCCAAACCCCAAAACTTTAACCTTAGAGTTTCTACTATTGACCTCACCCCTTTTCTAAGAGGTCTGTAGGGGGCGTGTATAAGTGCACCAACGTGCCTACTGTCCCTGTCCTATTCTTTCTTTTATTTTTCTTATATGTATCCATGTATTCATAACTATGTTTTTACTTATACCTATTATCTTGTAAGCAATTGCCAAACCAAATAAAAATAAATAAATAAAGGGAAGAAACACAATCAGTGTTAGTGAAATTTAAACTCTCTGTTTTTAGGAAGCTCTATAAAGCTCCAGAAATTCAAGTCAGGTCCTGTGCCAACTTTTATACACTGCTTATTCCCATAATTTTGGGATCAATTTCATCAACCAGCAGAGCATACATTTTCTAGTAATATATAATATGTCAGCATACAGAACAATGCAAAGTACAAAAAAGGAATTACTTTGGTGGATTCTCCTCACCCCTGGAGGTTTTACAATGATTGCCTATAGTTGAGTACAGGTGCGAGATGATTCATATGAGAGGAGTATATGAATAGACTGAAGATCAGCAGATACATTTTTTTGTTGAGACACTGAGAAAAATTAAACCCACAAAAATATCTTTGCTGCCCTGCCCTAGTGACTCAATAATAAACATGTAATTAATAATGTGCAATAATCTGATGTAATTGGAAATTCTGATATCTATACAGTAATATTTGGCCTATGCTCACGAAAGAGGTAACTCCAGTTGATCTCCATAATGTCCTATTGGTCCTAATTTGGTAGGAGATAAAACAATACTTTTTCTGTAAGGTGGCATTTGTGAACTAAAGACATCGTTTTTCAAAGCAGCCGTAACTAAGACCATTGAGTCGGGGGGAAAACAAAAAAAGAGATTTGGGCAAATTATATGTGTGGGATGTGTACACACATGTGCAAACAATATTTCCCCTCTACAATATATTTCCACACATTTCTGCACATATTTCTACAAAGCCTATAAACAAAAACACCAGTTCTTTGATACAAGCAACTGAACTGGAAGAATTAAATTATATTAAATTCTGATGTATAAATTTTTCTTTCCCTCTGCATCTAGGTAAGACATGGTCATCACATATTGTGGTATTCATCTACAATATTTAAGAAAGCTTAAACTGAAGAGCTAATAGCAAATGTTCTAACAATGTAAACTAGTTACATTTTGGTTATAAACTTGATGACACAGTTTTTTGGAAAGATTAGTAACATTTTACTCAGACACTCTTATTCCTCTTTAACTTGAAGAGTTGCATCATTTCAAACCAAACATGAGAGCTACAGCTCCTTGCCAACTTTCCATTTCTGTGTATGTTAATTTTGTTGCTGCTGTGATCACTGTTTCCGATCCTGCTCCTCACATCTCCCACAAGAAGCTAGACACTAGTTAAGATCAACTGTTGTTTCGTCAGTTTCATAGTCTAACTTTACTTTGAGTTATCTAGAGATGTGGCTCTTAATTGTCACTGAAATAAGAATTTACACTCTAATTCCTTTATCATCTGCAGAGGAATTCTGGAAGTTGAGATTAGATTAGATATTTATTTATTTGTTTGTTTGTTTGTTTATTATATAGAAAGCTCAGTGGTGGGATTCAAAAATTTTTTTACTACCAGTTCTGTGGGCATGGCTTGGTGGGTGCAGCAGGGGAAGGATATTGTAAAATCTCCATTTCCTTCCCAGTCCTGGGGGAAGGTTACTGCAAAATCCCATTCCCTCCCCACCCCACTAACCTGCTTTCCAGCTCTGTTCTCCTGTACAGGGCAACAAAAGAAGACTCAGTTGATCAGCTGGGACTCGGGAGGTAGAGAATAGATGGGGGCAGGGCCAGTCAGAGGTGGTATTTGCTGGTTCTCTGAACTACTCAAAATTTCTGCTAGCAGTTCTCCAGAACTGGTCAGTACCTGCTGAATAGCACCTCTGAGAAAGCTGCTAATACTGCTCATATCTTCCATAGAACCGTTATGATATTCTGAAGCGGAAGAGGAAACATAATTGCGTTTCAGAATAACCTTACAAGTGCCTGGTGCTCATCAGAAATAGTACTCCATTGCTGCCAATCTCCTCATTAATCCTTTGCTTCTGACATCAACAAATGTAACACCTATGGGGGCCCATTAGTGGGTCTCTCATATCTGGAACTGTCCCTGCCCACTATGAAATCACTTTGGCTGGAATGTCATCACTCTATGGATTCCTTTGTAGGAGTCCATTTGAATAGATTGATGGTCCCACCACCAGTGTGGGGATTAGTTCTACCATTAAACTGTTCATCTTGTTAGGAAATTTATCTCACTTGTTGAACTACCATTTGCCTTACTGTAACGTTTTAAAAATTTTTTTCTTTTATTGCATTTTTTTTTAAATAATTACAAGTAATGGGGGAAAAACCATAGAGATAAAAAATACATGCATTATCAAAGAAAAATAACACATTAAAATATATTTTAAAGTAAAAAAAATACAATAGAAGGAAAAAATGTATATCATTTTAGCTGTAAAAACTTTTAATTATATATATATATATATATATATATATATATATATATATATATTATATATATATATATATATATATATATATATATTGCCGCGTATAAGATGACTTTTTGCCCGAAAAACATGCCTCCAAGTGGGGTCGTCTTATCGCGGTATATCCACTGCCGCTTTCGGATGCTGTTGGACGCAGGCGCCTCTGGCTTCCCGGATCCTGCGCGCTTCCGCTTCATCCCGCTCGCCTCGCTCCGCCCGAGGCTGCAGCCTTCCTGCTCTTCCCACGGCCCCTGGCACTCCGCCCTGCCGCTGCAGCCGGGATTTCTGGAGGCGTTTCTGGTGGTGGTGGGGGGTCGTCTTATACGCCGGGTCGTCTTATACGCCGGCAAATACGGTATATATATATATATATTATCTAATGCAAATATTATTGAAGTACATATATGTTTCTAATATATTTATATAGCTAATTTATGTGGATAGATAGATAGATAGATAGATAGATAGATAGATAGATAGATAGATAGATAGATAGATCGCTATCATATTTTAACCTACTATATTTTGTAGAAATAAGTCTCTATTTCATTTTACTTCTGAGATGGTGACAACCAATTCTCCTTCAAAATGATGGAATTGAATAGTGCTATCACACTCCTTAGTCTTCTCTTTTCAAATTGAAATATCCCAAATCTCAGTTTCTAGTCCCTTTTCTGCCCTTAGAATTTCTAAAACTGTTCTATTTTTAAAAAAGATTTTTATCCCACCTTTTTTTCTTCTTATACAATGAAAAGTGGCAATTATATCAATACTCCTTCCTCCTCCTATTTTTCTCACAGCAACCATCCTGTGAGGTGAGTTATGTTGGGTTGAGAGAGAATGACAGGCTGTGTTGGGTTGAGACAGAATGGCAGGCTAGTCAGCTAGTTTTTCATGAATGTGGGAGTAGAACTCACAGTATCCTAGTTACTAGGCCACCACCATAACACTAAACTGGTTCTCATTCTTGTCTGAATTAATCTTAAACAGTGCATTCCACAAGTATGCAAATACTTGGAAGGTAAGTCTGAAAAAAGCAGAATAAATTGATTTGGAAGCTACACTCAATGTAACTTAAAACTATATTTTCATTTATAGTCACCAGATACTCAATTTCCATTGATTCTCTCTGGTTTACCTAACTGTAGTCTCTATAGATCTACTTGCTTTTTGCATCAAGTTCTACTTTCCCTTATTCTGTAAAATAAAATAAAAAAGTAACCTTTGCTTTCAGTAACATGAAGGTAAATCATAATAGTCTAAATGGTGTTTGCAATGCATGACCAAGATTCCTTCCCTTTATAGGTGTGCCAACATTGAGCTCCTATGCAAAAGGAAGGTAGATTGGGCCATGCCATTGCAAAAGGTAGAGAACACTGAACACAGTCACAATCACCTTCTGGACTTTTTGACTTCCTTCAAGGATGTACCTGCTTGCCTCTCTTACAGTTGGGAAATTATTATCCTGTTCTGTAATAGTACACATTTTTGTGCATTTATTAAAGGAATGTCTGCAGTATCTCACAGCAGAGGAGCAGTAATATTGGGGATGAACAAATCCATTTGGTTTAAAACTGATATGCATCATTAGCCTAAAGATGACACATCAGGAAGCATTGAAAAATGCTTGGAAGACTAAACCTCTGATCCCAGTAACTGACCCAGATTGAATTCTGCAATTGTTATTAATAATAACCACTCTTTAGATCTACAATTTCTCTGCACAGCAGATCAGTCCAACAGGAATTAAAAGTAAGTTATCCACATTTCATTATCCATCTATATGACATGTATCTTGATCAGTGTTTAGGAATATGATTATAGTCAATCAAATATATTTATCCCATTTCTAATATGAAACAACATCAGCCTATCCCTGGTCTTTGGGAATAGCAATAGCAATAGCACTTAAACTTATATACCACTTCACAGTGCTTTACAGCCCTCTCTAAGCAGTTTACAGAGTCAGCATATTGCCCCCAACAATTTGGCTCCTCATTTTACCTCCCTCGGAAGGATGGAAGACTGAACAACCTTGAGCTTGGTGAGATTTGAACTGCCAAATTGCAGGCAGCCGGCAGGCAGTAGAAGTAGCCTGCAGTACTGCACTCTAACCACTGTGCCGCCATGGCTCATTTTTCCTCATCTATTGGGAAGGACCCAATAGGTGGGGGGAAATGCCAAATCTAGTCTGAACATCTGGCTGATTGTGAGATAAACCATAATAGTGGAAGCTATTTCACTATTCAACTTTATAAATCTATACCACCTCTGAACTAAATAAATTTTAGAATTTCCTTTAGTGTTGTTGAGAAAGTTAAACCTGAAAAAGTTTCATGGGTAGAATAGACGTATACATTTATTTGCTTATTCTCAGAAACATTTTCCATACTTTCAGGGAATCTGTTTCATAACATTAGTTATTTTGCAGGACGTTAATCAATATTAGAATCTATGGATGAGAAGCAAATGGAGATTTAACATTCTTGCACCAAAAATGCCCTGAATACATTCCATCAATGTAGGTCTCATATCCAAAAGGGATTTATTGTCTAATTCAGGGTTGTAAAACTCCCAGCCCATGGGCCAGATGCGTTACGTGCTGGCCATGCCCACACTTGGTTTAGCGAAGGGGGGGAAAGTCCCAATACGTTGCATGATGCCACTGATTGTTACAATGTGAGTTTGACACCCCTGCTCTAACTGATAATGGCTTACTTTACAATAACTTTTGTCATCTAGTAAAATCCAGGTGCCTTGAAACTACATTTCACAAAATTCCAAACTTTCACTTTAGGCAGGAATCCTAATTATACTTATTTCTGAATTAATGTGTACATACTGGTATGACTGGCTAAATAATTTATTGAAATATACTTAATATCCTGTTACATTTATAACTGCAGACATTTTCACATTTGAATGTATTCACAAGTATGCAAAAAGCCAGTTATACACATTTTTCCTATTGAATAACACAGTTACTTCATATTATGCAAAACTATAAAAAAATTTCTTTCCTTCCTTCTTTGGGATAAGAAAAATGAACATACCAGAAGTTAGAGAACCAGTAGCATGAATTTCATAAGCTTGTAATTTTTTAAAGCATAAATTAATATGGATATAATGAACAATGGCTTAGTAATTATTACTTAGGCAATATCTTAAAATAATATTGTGCCTTCCTTTCTATAATATTAATCCCAGAATTTAGAATCCCTATTGCATTCCAAAGGCATGAATTTAGCTAGTTGAAGGCCTGCTATTTTGGTAGTAAAATTGGACCACATAAATCTTGTGATTTCCACAAATGCAGAAGAGAAGGATCGTCCATTGGTATATAATATTATAGAATATACAATGAAATGTGTACTTTTACAAATATATAGAAAAAATAGACTGAAGCTGTAAGGCACTATAAAATCTTTATTCAGAAAGTTATTGAACTTGTCGTGGTGTCCCAATTCCATTGTTTCTTTAGATTCTTTCCAATTATACATCAGGTCCAGCAGTAGGATGAAAACATTCTTAGTCAATTTGATGATACCTTTGGAGGGGAGAATAAACTAGTTTTTAATATTCTTAGCCATGATATCCTTTGGACCCTCTATCCAGGTTGAGCTTAGCAGACACTATATAATGGTGGTTGTTACTGATCTTGGTGGATCAGAGAGAATGCAGTCCAATTCTACTCTTGGTTTCCATCATTTCATCCTATGGAGATTATGGAATCTTTGATCTGATATCTGGAAACAAACAAGTTGAGACATAATTCAGATAAAACAGAGCTGCTATTGTAAAAGCAACAACTCATAATTGATTCTAATTGAGGCTTACAATGGCTCACAACTGTCTCTGGAGGACAGGCTATACTTTGTGTATTTGACTCAGGATTAATTAGAGAAGCTAAGACAACGACCAGCAGTGGGGGTTTTTTTTTAACCATCCTAGGCTAATGTGTCAAACAGTGCTGACATTGGAAAACAATTTGCTACAATAAACTATGCTTTAGATTCACAAATGTATACTAAACGTAATAATATATTATGATATACTGTTAATATAAACTAATATTTAGAAAGGAAACTTGATGATGCAAGTTATAGCTGCTAGTACATTCCAACACTCTTGCCACTTGACATTAGAACTATAGTAATAATTGTTCTTCAACTATTATGAAAGAAGTTAATAAGGCAGATGTGCAAATAACCCCATTACATAAACAAAAAAATAATATTTTTACCTGAATAGTCCACCACATCCTGTCCAATCCATCCATTTCTTTCCCAACTTCAGTGTTTGTGTTAACTTGTACCACATGCCATTGTTTCATTTTTTATGAACCCTAATGGATAGACCACTATGGCTTATTTATGCATCCGCATTATCAGGTTGCTCCATAACTGGTTACAGACCAATGGCCACTTTTGGTATTGCAGAAATGAACAGCATTGCCTCTAAATTTCCTTCAACCACAATGAGAGCAACCATCAGGAGCATTTTCCCACTCCTGAAGTGTTATTTTCCTACTTCTGTCACCTAAAGTGATATTCATTTTGCTTTCAGCACATTTCTTTCTTCTAAGGCAACTTGACTGGCTACTTTGCAGAGGCAGGAATACCTCATCAATTGAGTCTATGGGTAACATGGTCTCTATAAGTAGTCCTCAAGTTATGACGACAGCAATAGGGCCCGAGATTGCTGTTGCTAAGAGATGCAGTTGTAAAGCATGATATCAGATGACTGCATCATTTAGCAATGGCAATCCCAACTGTAACACCACAGCACATGGGTTGGGAAGAGGGAGAAGTCCCAGGTAAGGAATCAGGTGGGGTTTGCATGGGTGCTATGGGAGATGGGTGTGCCATGTGCCAGGAAGTGCATGTTCTGACCAAGGCTTCCAAAACCGTAATTACGCACATGCTTATTTTAAAAACAAGTCTTGTTTTATTGCAATGCTGGGAATTATTTTCTTTCCCAGCCAGTAATGAATCTCAAATAGTCCCTCGAGATAAACACCCCCCTTTTTTTCCTGTGAAGTGCTGCCAATAACAGAAGTGTCAAATGAACTAGAAAAAACAACAACCGAAGTACAAAGAGCTTCAAGAATGAATCTGAACTGAATGAACGACTTTGCTTCCTGCAAAGGTTTCATCATCTTTCCCTGTCCTTTATACCTTATGGGAGGGGCAATCACCTCCCAGCCTTACTCCCGAGTCACCCCTTTTGTTTCAGCTGCTCTCGCCTTCTAGCAGCTCTGTACAAACGTGCACTGGGAACAGGCTCCCCTGGGTCCTCTGCCTCGCTGCTGCCAGACTCCGTAGGCTCTGGAGGCAGCACCCCACTCCCAGATGGTCCTGGCCTCATCTCTGCATTGAATGCAGGACCCTCATCCGAGTCCTCTCCAGACTCCTGGGCTGATCCCCTTTCTTCTCCACTGTCCGATTCCACTGCCATCTGCACAGGCTGCCAGCAAACCACAACAGTGCAAGAGAACTGATGGAGGGTGCAGAATGGGTTGGCAGAAACTGTGAGAGAGGTGGTAGAGACCCTGGGAGGGGCAGCAGAGGAGGCTGGGGTGACTTGTGGATGGCGACACACTATGAACTGCAGCTAGAAGGAGTGCTAGATATTTTGCAGCAGACTCCTTCGGAGAAAAATTGGTGAAAGTGATTTACAAGGGCAACTTGCAATCTTCCCTGGCACCTCCCCATTGATTTCACTTGTTGGAAGTTAAATAGGAAGGTTGCCAATGGCAATCCTGTGACATGGCTTGTTGTGATGTCATAATCACTTGCTGGGGATCCAAATGCTTGGATCGCAATCACATGACTGGGACAACTTTGGGGACCAGTCAGAACTTCATTGCTTTTTTTTTTAATAGATCTGGCATAACTTTGAACAATCTCTGAATGAATAGATGTAAACTGAGGGCTATCTGTAGTGGTTTTTTTAAAAGTAACCTTGATCAGTAGCCATTCTACAGTGCATTCATTACAATTATTACTTAGCATAGAGTATTACTGATTTAAAAGCCACCAGATTTTTTTAAAGTTACTATTTTTCTTTTCCTGAGATACTTACTAATGCACTGGGGTTACCAGGTTTTTTTTTAGTAATCCCAATTATGCAATTTACTCAACAGACTGAAAAAATGATGAAACAGTGCATCACTACGCTTATTCATTTTGTTTTAAAGAGATTTTTTTTTTTAGTTTGGAAGTATTTTTATTTTATTTTTAACCTATATAGGGTATCTCTCTGTCTATATCTGTCTATAAGTAGGTAACATTTTATATTGTAAAACCAAATACGTTAATCTCCTATGTATTTAAACTGTTAAAAAAAGAAGACACTTTGCTTTTTGTGTAAGTGAAACATTGTACTTTCTGGAAAGACAAAGAAAGGTCTATAAGCAATTCCATATCTCTTAATGTGTAATTGTGGATAAAATCACTAATCTTTACATTGGGAATTATTAAACATTATTGTCCCTCATACTTCTGTATAGATGTCCTGCATTTAAATTATTGCTATAATATTAACTTGGTGTATCAGTATATTTTTATATCTGATTGAAGCAATATATTGATGAGCCAGTTTTGGGGTATTAGTTAAGGCATCAGGCTAGAAATTGGGAGACAGTGAATTCTAGTCCTGCCTTAGGCACAAAACCAACTGAATAACCTTGAGCCAGTCACTCTCCCTCAACCTTAGGAAGCAGGCAGTGGCAAACCACTTCTGAAATCTTTCCAGGAAAACTGTTAAAACAGCAAGCAAAGGTCAATAACTCTAACTTGAAGGTACCAAAACAAGCATTGGTAATTAGAACATTTGTTTCATTAACAGCATATGCTTAATTACATCAAGTATTAAGTGTATATTTTTGTGTATAAATCCAAAACCACACTAACTGTGAAAAGGCATTTTATATTAACATGTATTCAAGAGACATTCAATCTTAAAAGAGGAACAATGAGAATTTTCATGTGCATAGTCACTTACCCAGTTCATAGTTGGACTCAAGTAGGTCTCAGATAGGTGGCCAGAGATCTGAAAAGTTCCTGCTTCCCTTATATCAAACATTCATTAATTGCCTAGTCATTTGTGGACCTAACTGAAAAGAATGCGAGGAAGAGGGACAAATCATACATTATAGGTGGTCCTCCTGATTAAAGCAATAAAAACTTTGATGTTTCTTTTGATTAACCTCTATTATTTGGCCCATTTTTTACCAAGGCATCTTTGGAATATTAAACTTGGATATCCTGAATTACACTTTGTTTTCCCAATGTAGAAAGAAGTTTACACAGCTGCATTCCAAAAATACTAGAAGTTACTGAGAAAATATGTGCTCAGTTTTGGATCCCATTAAATTGTATTTGTTGAATTTGGTTGCAGTTCTAAATACACAATTTTAAGGAGTTTCAGAGAACTCAGTAGGACTCCTTCCTGAATAAATATGCATGAAAGCTCAGTCCACCCAATAGATGTGCTTTAAAGAGACAATGCATTGAAAGCCATAGAATTTTTTTTAAAAAAAATCTTATGAGACAAGATAGATTTCAAAGCAGCTTGCGGATTGAGAAATCTGTGCAGCCACTCCTAGTTCTGAAGTTTGCAAATATTTTTTGTCATGTTACCCTATGTTATTTTCTCCCATGTCTTTGATACCTGAAACTGATAGTATGGTTCTAATCTCATTCAATGATCCAGAGACGACAATATAGTAGCTCTGTTTAGCTTCACTACAGTATCTTCTAGATTTTTTTATTGCATATCATTTATTTGATATTGACTTGGAATTATCCCTGTACCAGTTTTTGCCTTACAATATGTCCATTGCAGCAGCACTAAACTTAGCTACTGAGTCAGTGGTGGAAGGTTCAAAATTTCCCAGAGGAACTTCCATTGGCATAAGAGGGGTGTGTCCAATCTTCCATTGGCATAAGTGGGATAAAATAAACTTGTCTGAATAACCCTGTAACAATTACATAGATGTAGTAGTTTATTAATTTATTAGTCTTACAAGAAGTTTAATAATATAGGTAGGTTAACAATCATTGCTTATTGAAAGTTACAACAGTACTGAAAAGTACAAAAAAAAGGATTGCATTTGGTCCTTGAAGTTGCAATTATTGGTCATATGGCCACAATTTTGGCACGTAGCAATTGACTTGCAATTATGACCGTTGCAGCTTCCTGCAATCACATGTTCAACATTCAACAATCTGTATTTGTTGGAGGTGCTGACTTCCAACAAGCAAAGTCAATGGGGAAGTCAGCAGGAGGTTGCAAATGGCAATATGTGAAATTGCGCTTAACCTCAAGGGATTCACTTAATAACTACAACTAGAACTGCTATAATAATTTGCATTGCCACATGACATCAAAATGTATGATCATGTGACTTAGTGGCAGAGTTTCCAGTTGCAGCTACGATTGTTAACCAAGGACTTCCTGTACAGGAGTGATTGTTTCTATCTTATTAGCACATACCAACCCTTCAAGGTAAACCAGACCAGAAAATCAATGTCAGGTAAGTTAGTACAACTTTTATTGTAAAGCTTTAATAACAAAATATTCCAATATGCTTCCTTCCCTTTATCTTCATGTGCATTAGGAAAGGGTTTGTCTGAATCATTTACTTATGTTACATTCTTGCTCTGAACTCAAGCCCTTTTTATATGACTGTTGGTGTTTGGTTTTGTCTTCTGCCCTTCAAGATAATTCTCCCTTCCCTGTACACATGGGTAGGTATGCTCAATTAATGGAATTTTAGCATACCTGTCTTGCAGCAAAATAGAAGGAATGATGTTATATAACAGCTTTTCTCAACATGGGAAAAGAGACAGGATGTAAATAATTTGCTAGATCTCATATACTCTTAACAGCCCAAATTCTATTGTTCTGGGACAATCTATTTACCTCAGCTTGATGTTCCATATCATTCATTGTTTGAGTAAGTGTTTGCTTAGCCTGATTGTATCTTAATGTCAATACAAATTGTGCCAAAAGCCCAAATGATGTAAGCTTCTACTCTTCCACCAATTTCCAGTTTTAGGCAGTGTCATCAGCAAGAACTAAAGACAGAAAACTGTTGGGAAGTGTTGAATTTTCAGTCAACAATAAACCATCAGCTTTCAGCCTTCTATTGAATATTAGGCATTTTTGCCTCCAGAACAGAAATCTATCTAACCTGGATATTTGGCTGTCCTGTTAGGATCAGCAAACTCCTATCTCAATAATTTTGTTTTAGTCTAGTTCATCCTTCTTGGCATAAATTCCTACCTTTGTACCACACAGAATTTAGGCCAAAAATGTGGCTTCAAAAAGCTTCCATGCAGCTGGTATTAACTGACCACACTAGTAAAGAAAATACACTAAATAGTTGACTATCTTGACTCTTGAGGCTTCACATACTATTTAGTCACAGTGTGTGCTCCAAATTGCTTTGGAGTAGGAAAGCTCTCCAAGATATTTTAAAAATTTGACCAGATTAATTTCCAGTCTCCTCTTTATTTAGCTTTCTCCTGGAAAAAAAGCAGCATTTTTTATTTTTTATATTTTTTCAAAAATTATTTACCAGATAGTTTTGCCTGCTATGTAAAATATGGCTTTATTGCATCTGTAATACAACAGCAGAATTGTCTGTATAAAGCATGGGGACTTTATGCCTGATATGTTTGCAGTGTAAATATCAGGATTGTATCAAATATTGATATAGTGATATATTAATATATATATTAAACAAAGTTAGAGGTAAGATATACCCCTAATGCATACACACCAGAGTGAGTTAACTTAAGTAAATTACAGCTAACTTTTAGACACACGTTAGAATATAAATTCTGCAGCAAGGAAGATCAATACCATAAATGTGTTTTAAGCTTTTTCCAAGAACAATTCTAGGTATTGAATTAAAAATCGATTTAAAATCTAAAATGCCCACATTCAGGAAAGATTTCATTTTCTGAATATAGCTTTGCACAAGATGATGAGGGATATTGCTTTCTTATTTTGTATCCAAATCTGTATTTCTTTTCAATTAGCACGCATTCATGATCAAACCACTTTGTAGCTTACTTCAGTTCTTTCCAACTTATCCAGAAATAATATTCTTAGTATTAAGGGACAAGAGTTATTATAAGCATGAATCCATCTATCTACTGAAATGAATGTAGGTTTCATGAAACCATCCAATAACAAACAAGCATTTATAGATATAAATAACCCTAATAGGTATATTCCACTCTTCAATCTCCCTCTAAAGCACCATTAACTTCTCAGTTTGCTAAACCAAGCTCCTCGCCATCTGTTTTAACACAAAATCCTGCCAGATGACTTCTTAAGTCCTTTACTTCTAGGTACTATAACAATTGCTCCTCATAATAATTCTTAAATTGCAGAAATAAGAAATGATAATTTGACCTAATTCTAGTATCCATACTAGAGTTGTACTATTATCTGTAATCTGGGTATGCAAACCAAGTGGAGACATGCCTATACTAACCAGACAATTTGTGATCTGTTGGGTTATTCCTCTTTCCACATATAATATAGGCTTGAGCATCTCATCTCCCTCAGGAAAACCTCAGTGAAGCAAACTCCTCTCCTCTACTCCCTATATTGATGTGTCCCCAAGGACCCCCTCCATCCAGGGAGGAAGAGACTTCACCTGTTGATGCTGGTGCCCCCCAACCAAAATCCAAGTCATCCTTCATCCTTCCTCCACCAGCCACACCATTAAGAGATTTCAAATTTTGATCTTGATTCCAAAGCAGCCAATGGCTACTTGCCCTTTGGGTCTTTCTGTCAGCTGAATAGGTACAGGGCACAAGGGAGATGGGGAAAGGGCAGCGACACACCCCTTCCATCTTCCCTCACACAAGGCAACCTATGCATTTCTGGGAAGTGTAGTCATAAGGCATGGTAGTGCCAAAGTAGTCACAAATTTGCCAAATTTCAATCTTATGGAAGTCATAGGTCCCGGATTTTGGACACATTAGTTATCCTGTTGGAGGTATTTTTTATTCAAAAATTGTTGTTCTATGATGCCCCATTCTGTTCAATTGAAGGTTTCAAAGTATCAGATGTGAGAGTTTTGAAGATAGATAGATAGATACCGTGTTTCTCCAACAATACGGCCTCCACCAATAGGAAGACCCAGCATGTTTTCTAGGCATAAAATCAAATTAAGCCCCTCCCCAAATTTAGGCCTAGTTTAAAACATGCAAAATAGGGGGAAGGGTGGGGGGACTTGCCATTTGGAGTGCCGTTGGAGCTACCACCGCCATTTGGAGTGCCCTTGGAGCTGCTGCCGCCGTTTGGAGCTGCCTCTGCCGTTTGGAGCCGCCGCCGCCATTTGGAGCTGCCTCTGCCATTTGGAGCCGCCGCCGCCGTTTGGAGCTGCCTCTGCCGTTTGGAGCTGCTGCCGCCGTTTGGAGCCGCCGCCGTTTGAAGCTGCCGCTTCGGCGTTTGAGCACTACCGCTGTTTGGAGCACCACCGCCACTCCAAACACGGCGGCAGCTCAAACACGGAAGCAGCAGCTCCAAACGTGACGGCGGCACTCCAACGGCGCCGGCAGCTCCGGCAGAGGCAGCTCCAAACACGGAAGCGGAGCCACCGCCGCCATTTGGAGCTGCCGCCGCTGTTTGGAGTACCATTGGAGCTGCCTCTGCCGTTTGGAGCCGCCTCTGCCGTTTGAAGCTGCCGCTTCCGCGTTTGGAGCACTACCGCTGTTTGGAGCACCACCGCCACTCCAAACACGGCAGCAGCTCCAAACACGGAAGCAGCAGCTCCAAACGTGATGGCGGCAGCTCCAACGGCGGCGGTGGCTCCGCTTCCGTGTTTGGAGCTGCCTCTGCCGTTTGGAGCTGCCGGCGCTTGGAGTGCCGCCGTCACGTTGGAGCTGCTGCTTCCGTGTTTGGAGCTGCCGCCGTGTTTGGAGTGGCGGTGGTGCTCCAAACAGCGGTAGTGCTCCAAACGCGAAGCGGCAGCTTCAAACGGAGGCGGTGGCTCCAAACGGCGGCAGCAGCTCCAAACGGCAGAGGCAGCTCCAACGGCAGAGGCAGCTCAATGGTACTCCAAACAGCGGCGGCAGCTCCAAATGGCGCGGTGGCTCCGCTTCCGTGTTTGGAGCTGCCTCTGCCGTTTGGAGCCGCCACCACCGTTTGGAGTGCCGCCGTCACGTTTGGAGCTGCCGCCCCGTGTTTGGAGTGGCGGTGGTGCTTCAAACAGCGGTAGTGCTCAAACGCGGAGCGGCAGCTTCAAACGGCGGCCGGCGGCTCCAAACGGCAGAGGCAGCTCCAAACGGCAGAGGCAGCTCCAAACGGCGGCAGCAGCTCCAACGGCACTCCAAACGGCAGCGGAATGGGCAGAAGGAAAGCAACAGAGGCAGGTGCCAAAGGTCTTGGGTCTGCAGCAAAGGTGTTTGGTGGGAGTAGGGAGCTCTCTGCGCTTCGCCATGATCGCCCTTAGGAGCAGCTGGTGGCGAGGCTGCCCGCGGGCGCTCTAGATGAGGATGAAAGGGGGAAATTAAGTTACCCCCAAAAGACGGCCTAGCCGCTTTTTCGGGCTCAAAAAAATAAGGCCCGGCCTTATTATGTGAGAAACACGGTAGATAGATAGATAGATAGATAGATAGATAGATAGATAGATAGATAGATAGATAGATAGATAGACAGACAGACAGACGACAGACAGACAGACAGACAGACAGACAGACAGCAGACAGACAGATAGATAGATAGATAGATAGATAGATAGATAGATAATGTATATATATGTGTGTGTGTGTGTGTGTGTGTGTGTGTGTATTCATATTGAGACTCAATTTAGAGACTAATATCAATCTCTAAAGATGACAATAGAATATATAGTCTTGATTGATACTGATTTGCCTCTTTTTCTTATTAAATGAGGGCCATCTCACATACTGAAGGTGTGCATAATATTGATCCAATAGAAGTCTATTGTGACTGTTCTGTTTGAAAGCCTTATGGATTATTCAGGGTCATACGAAGCAGTCTTAACAGGTGTAGGCATTATTTTGCATGCCCACTCCATGTTGACATTTTACCCAAAGCTTGGAAGACTGTTGGGCAAGATGCCAAAGTTCTGTAGAAGCAATCAAAATCCTAAGAGCATTTGTGATGTGACTTATGTTGAAAGCAGAGCACTAATCCCTTAACACCATGAAGAGTAAGGAGCTGTATTATATCTGGTGTTACACTTAGGTTCTAAGCATCTGCAAGAGATATTTATGATTCATTTGGTATTTCCCTGAAGAAGGGTTGATTCTTTTCTATTGACAGCATAATTTTAATTGCAAGTAATATACTTGGCCTTTGTTGCCAAGATGTAAAATCAGCTTACTATCTTAATGTTTGTTTTATGTATAAGAAATATAATACCCTTGTCAATATAGGAGTTTCATTTTGTTTTATAATCCATATTAGAATACCATTATTTTTTCAGAGCAAGAAATCCTTTTTTCTATTAAGGCTTTTAATTCCTCTGGCTTATTAGTTTCCTGCAGCTCTTCAAAAACAGATACTGTTTTGTGTACAAAAGTTTTACAACCAAGGACAAATCTGTATAGCTTTCTAATCAGTTACGGTTTCATCTTTTTCATTCTTCAATTCTGTACCAACTTCTTCTCCTTTACTTCCATCTACCACTATCTTTTTGGCTGACAGAAATAGTCAACATCTCAGTCTAGTAAAGAATAATATTTAATATCTGATATGATGAGAAGAATGTGTGATTTTTTTCTGTATTTAAACAGTTTTATATTTTCAGTTGCTTATCCATTTTTTGTGGTTTAAATTACCTCCTGAGGCATTTCCAGGTGTGTTCTTTATCATGCTGCAATGCTCTCTAGTCATTTTAATGCTCAAGTGTGCTTCCCATTCAATTTCTCATTTGCAAAGCAACCTAATAAGCAAGGTAGGAACAAGGATTATAAAATTACTGATCCACCCCAGGTTGTTGTATACCAAAGAAACTGTCTTCATTCCTACTTCATATCAAAGGGAAAGGACACTGCTTGCATACAGGTATTCTTTGATTTACAACTAGTCATTTAGCAACCATTTGGAGTTAAGATGGCTTCAGAAGGGATGTTTTGTGACTGTGATGACTCAGGACAAGGCATGAAGGTCATACAGCCAGCTGAGTTCAAGCACCCTTTTAATGGTCCAAATGTCCCCTCAAATGCTTCCACGTTCTTGGCAAGTTCCAGAGCAAAGCACACACACACACACACACACACACACACACACACACACACACACACACATGGCAGCCTCTGGCGGTGCCCAGTCCAGCAAAACAAAGGAATAGGGAAATGAATCCATGAAACAAGGAACAAACAATAAGTCCACAAACCAAGGAACAAAGTCCACAAAGTCAGGAAGAAGATACTGAATCCACGAAGTCAGAAAGAAGGCACTGAGTCCACAAGTAAGGAAGAAGCAAGCAGTCCTGAAAACTCCAAATGTCTGTACCAGCACACCAAACCCTACCAATTCAGCATTTGCTCCAAACAAATGACCCTCCACACAGCATCTCCTTAAATCTGTCCCCAGGTGTACCTTGCAAAGAGGGGCGGGGTGCTCTCCTCCCGAGTCGTCGGGTTGGCCTGCACTGTTCCTGCCTTCTCTCCACTCTCCATGCTTGGGGATCAGGAGGGTGCAGTCTTTGCTCATCACCTCAGCTCCGTCGCTCCTAATGTCCACTGCTTGCCCTCATTCCTCTCTGATGACAAGCCGTCCCAATCCTGAGGGACCCTGGACTGCCTCGGCCCGTTCTTACACACATTCCTCTGAAGCCAACAAAGCCGCCCCTTCGATTTCTGTCAGCTCTAGCTCTGGCTCATCGTCCTCCACAAATTCAGGCTTCAATGGGGGCATGATAGTGACCAATAAAGCGTGCCATGACTTATGACTGTCAAGATTTAAGACTAAAATTCCAGTCCCAATTGCAGTCATAAGGACTATCTGTATTCCATTTATCTTCATAAAGTCTGCTTTTAATGCATCATATATATATATATATATATATATAAAAGCCTTCGAGGAAGCCGTAAAACTGGAAAGTCACCCTTTTCTTTAAATACTTGGTATTTAAACTTCAGGATTGGGGAGTGAGGAAATAATTTTTGCAAGTGGGGAAGCACATTGCTCATAACTTCTAGGAACACAATATTTCAAAGCAAAATATGAGTGCTATTTATTCTGTAGTTTCAAATATGCTTCAACCAAACTAGAAATACATTGGCTCCAATCTCAACTAATGAAACAGCGGAGATTTGGAGCTGGTTTTGAACTAACAAGAGTCCTGGTGCAGAAAGGCCTTAGTAAGAGTACCAAGGCAGTCTGGGAGAGAACAAGAGGTTAATTTAGCTGCATCCACTTTGTTTTGTTTTATTGAGTCGGCCCCATGAATGTAACCTTGGACTATAAGAAGTTCCTCCTGTTCCTGATTACAGGAACACAGAAGATGTTTTATATTTATTAAAGCTTCCACATGAGTATTTCAATGTTGTCAACACTCATAAGTTCATCCACATTTGAATCCAATTCTGACCCCAGTGGACAGAATTGTCCATATGGAATCGATTACAAACCTTGGGTAGAAGGGTCTCAATCTTCAAAATAAATCCAAAGAATCATAAAATATAAGGATTGGAAGAGACATTGATGTTTATTAGTTCAGGGGTGTCAAACTCGCAGCCGGCAGTCCAGATGTGTCATGCACTGGACACGCCCACCATTTTAGCGAAGGGGTGGAAAGTCACAATACATTACATGACATGATGCCATGAGTTTTACATCCTGATCTAGTTCAATCCCTGCCCAAAGCAAATCTACAACAACCTTGACAGATGGCCATCTAAACCAGGAGTGTCAAACTCATGGCCCACAGGCCAGATGCATCACGTACTGGCCATGCCCACCCCTGGTTTAGCGGAGAAAAGTCATATGTCACATGATGTGACACCGTGAGTTTGCCACCCCTGATCTAGACACTGTTTAAATATAGAAAAGGGGAGA